>NC_056728.1:379251370-379352978 GCF_019279795.1 Protopterus annectens
TATGTTCTCTGTCATGGTGAGTCCCTCCATCCACCTAGACATTAACCTGTCATGCCTTTGTGTTACCTTCTTTGTTATGGTGAGGCCCCTCAGCAGTACATTATCCTGTCATGCACTGGTGGTATGTTCTCTCTTATGGTGAGGTCCCTCAGCTGTACATTAAGCTGTAATGCTATGCTGCTATGTTCTCTGTCAAGATAAGCACTCCCAGGCTGGACATTAACATATGATGACCTTTGAGCTATGTTACCTCACTCTACCTACTTTTTTCTGTCTATCCTTATTGTTACCATACAATGTGTGCTACAGTGCAGAAGTATATTATAAGGTGTTTTGTCTTCTTTCTATTTGTATCATAGTACAGAATCTTTTCCACAGAATTCATATTCCTGACTTTCTCATCTTAACAAAGTCTCAAAAAAATGGTGTCCATGCTTTTTATTAGTCTACATCGGACTTCACAGCACAGTGTTGATGACAATGAGGCAACTTCACTTGATTGCCTTTGAATCACTGCCATAATGCATAGTTATATCACAACCAGGCAGCAACAACATGATCATCCATGCTTGTCCCCAGGCTAATAGGCCATGTGAACACTGTCTTCATGCATGGAGACTCTGAAGCCCATAGTGACTTGACTCTGTGCTAACGATGCTTTGAATAGTGCTCTATGGTTATTCAGTGATGCACTCCATGTGATGCCCATAATATGAAGCCATGCACAAGAGGCTGCCATTTTCCTTCATTTGAAAACTTATAGAGCGAACATAGCTTCTTTGGGTGCTTGGTTCAGCAAGGATCCTATCTAGTGAAGGTAGAAAACTAAATAATTTTTATATTTTCTGTACAGGGATTATCAGGAAATCCTGTTGGGCCATTATGATGGCTCATTACAAAAGACTGATGACTGGCACCAGCTTGCTAAGGTGGTAAATGATGCCACTGGCATCACTTGCTTTGGCCAACAGTGCAAGGACTGCTATTATGAACTGTAGAGGTGCCACATGACTTGCTCCAGCCACTGGATGCATAGATTAGGAAGCATGTGTCAATGATTTATAGTTTGACCTGTATATAAATTATTTTTTCTACCTATTATCTGTTTGTGTCCTTGTCCTCTTTAATAGTGTCACATTGTACTAAAGACTCCTTACTTTCCTTTGCAGCAGATGAGGAATATGAGGCCTGTCTGCAGATGTCTAAAAGACATCTTTATTGTATAGTTGCAATTCTATCTATAACAGAGCTTTGTACAACTGTGTTACATTTATTCTCTTTCTGTTTTTGTCTGGTCCTACAGGTCTAGGTGTGGTGCAAGGTGTAGAGGGGCAGCTACCACCCTGGTCTGCTCTGTCCAATGCCCCTTGTGCAGGGTCATCACTGGGACTGCCTCTTAACAAGGGGATGAAAGTTGTCCTGTTCAAGCTGACCTTGAAGGCTTACTGGTGACCCTAGTGGCCATCTCTAAAGATGACAGCAGCTCCTTTTTTGAGAGCTGTCTAGTGGTACCTTCCCTTGGTCACCTGGCATCAGGTGCAGTGGTTGCTCACATCCAAGGTATGGCAGCAGCTAGACTCCCACTCTTGGATCATGAAGCACCTCAAGGTTTAATAACCGACAGTCAGATGGGCTGGTTGTGACCATTAGGCTGCTATGGGCAGAACCTGCCTGTGGCATCAACCACAGAAGTGAATGATCTCTGGATAAGTCTCTAATTCAGAAAGACCTGCTGTACCATACTGTCTGCCATCATGGTATTTCCCTTTCTTATGCCTCAATCTACATACTCTTTTTGCAGTGTAATCCTCCTCCCTATCAGATGTCCAACCTCTGTAGTTTTGGAGGCACTTCACTGCACATGTGAACGCATGGATACTTGGGCATGCCTCCTTAGTCTTCCTCTCATTTTAGTCATGCAGTGTTGGCACTACCCTACAGCTTTAGTAGCATTAATGTTGCCTTTAACATGGCTGCTTAAATTTACTAAACAGACATTTTCCAAGAATACTGGCACAATACGCACTTTACTAGAAACCTTAGTAGCACTGAAGATTATTTTCTATGACATTTTTGATATTTAACTCTACACTGTTACATTGCAAATGTTTCTGAATACTTTTCTCTATACAAAGTATGCCTTCCATAGAGAATTTTGGAGAAAAGCTCAAGGAAACAATTGGTTTCATGACTTAGCCTTCTGATGCTCAGGACTGAATGAGTTGAAGACTGAACGTATAGTATTTGTTTGAAACGTGATGCACCAGTGTAGACTGTATACAATGCACCAGTGTAGACTGTATACAGTTTAGAAAGTCATTTTACCAAGGAAATCATCCACTGCAAATATGCAGTTTATTCTTACATACTTTTTGCAAGACTCATTATTTTCCAGCAAAAATAATTACAAAAAAGTTGTGGCAGACAATATTATACTGTCTACTGTCTATCAACAAAAAGTAAGGAATAGACACACAACACAGACAGTGATAGTGATCCATGCAATATTAGTTTTATTCATAGATTTGGATTAAAGAACAGCTCTCTAGCATATGTAGGATAGTCACATCCCATCAAGGAATCCTCTCTTTCTGTCTACACATTTCTGTGCTTG
This sequence comes from Protopterus annectens, assembly GCF_019279795.1. Taxonomy (NCBI): domain Eukaryota; kingdom Metazoa; phylum Chordata; order Ceratodontiformes; family Protopteridae; genus Protopterus; species Protopterus annectens. Next base: position 379,253,985 of record NC_056728.1, read on the forward strand.
TGTGGTCTGTTTTGATGTTCTCAGATTTTGATGTACAATTCAAGAAAATATAAGCATTTTGATTTGTTGGCAATATGTAGAATATGTACATTCAATATAATGTATTAGCCTTTACAGTTCCGAATACTGACTATAGATAGACAGAACTTACACACGGCTAAATTTTACAATGGAACCACAATGAACGCAGGTCATTGTAAGTATTTTCCTGAACTTCCAACATTTTGTATTGAGACTTTACAACTTTTAAGAATCATTTTCACTCTTAGACTTCACTTAAGTCAATGCTTTGTGATCACACTTCTTGTGGATTAGTTAATCTTGACAAATGGACTTACTCAGAAACATTATACTACTCAAACAAGTATTGCATTCTATTGATCTGATTATCAAAACATTCTTTTTAGTATGTTTTCACATACTCATTTTGTGTCAACACTGATCTAATTAATTTTTATATATGCATTTATCCTTTTGGCCAGTTTAGTCCCATAAATTACTTTTCTGTATGTTAATTCCAAAGTCAATAATCATCCTCACATTTCTGTTTTCTACCATTACTTCTCCTTAAATAAGCCTACAACATTTCTCTGATTTTCCAGGTCACCATCTACCTATAAGCAGCTGTACCCAAGAAGGTCTCACAGAGTAAAGAGGTTGATGTCTATCCTCTAAGAAAAGAAAAAAAAATGTTTGTTTAGTTTAGTGGGATAAAGCTATGAGTCATAAATAAGTGACATCATCTACACTTGGGTTTGATTCCCTCACCATCCACTTACTTGCAAACTGTATGACTTTAAGTAATTCACTTAAAGAGACAGTACTGTTAGGTCACCCATGAAAAGGGCCACTTGTGTTCCATCAGATTAGCCAGTTAACAAATAAAAGAAGGTCTGACTAGGCAGAGGTGTCACACTTTCTTCTCTGCCATACTTTTCAGTTGCCTGTTACTTTATACATATCTCATAGTGGCATATCTCTCGACCTCTTAACATCTCAGCACAAGAAATCTGAACAAAGCCAAATAATGTGGGGACAAAGGCAGAAAAATACAAGCAAATTTTAAATATTGTTCTTGTAAACTTAGAAAGTTGCTAGAATAAAATATTTTGTTACCTTGCATTTTCTAAATAATATGAAGTCTGAAACTTAAATGTATTTCATTATTCAGTAACTAAATTCTCATTTATTTGCCAGAAGACCACACATTTTTTGAGGAACAGACCACAAATATGAGGCAAAAATCTGGACATTTGAGAGGTATGCAGACTAGAGTTAGTATGTTTAAACTCATATGCTTAGCCAAAGTACACAATTCGTGGCTTATAAGCTAAGGACCATTTTCAGATATTACTTAATCTGGTATAGGATGACTAGTAAACAATAGATTTCAATATTGTGATGACATGGCACCTGGTAGTTTATGCACTTAAGCTATTTATGTATATTTCAAACAAAAGTTAACAGAGGAAGGATAGTAAACATCTTCATATTGGAACAACATTATCCCCAACTTCCTTTCAGGGGAAAATCAAGTAATTCACATTGTAATGATTCATATCACTAATTCTAATTCCAAAATTGCAGACCACATTTTTAATCCCAGCTTTTCAGTCTAATCAGAAAACCTAGGTCAATAAAGACTATAATGGGGTCTATATTACATAGACAAACAGACGAACAAGCAGAATATCGACTAACCTTTAATCGACACATATGTGTCAAAGCTGCACATCATCGAATGGCCAAATCATTGATTTTTTTTAAAGGGAAGGAAATCGATAGGCCAACCACACACATACTCCATTAAAACAAACACTATAAAGTGGGGGGCTTCTCCTCCCACACCCTCCAACTAAATATACTAACTCCGAGATTGCACTACAGTCGGGAAAAGGGCAGATTTAAAAGAACGGCCAACCAATTTCTTTCCCTTGGAAAGAAATTGATGATTTGGTCATTCGCTGAAAGGCAGCTTTGACACATATGTGTCAATTAAAGGTTAGTCGACATTCTGCTTATTCGACTATGTAATATAGACCCCTATAATGCACCCTTTCTCTACACTTAGTAATGTCTAGATGTGACTCATGAATCTTATGTGGCATGGTATCTTAAACGTCTATAGGAATGATAATACGCACCTTTAAACATTAAGCTTTGTACACATGAAAGCTCATCAAGTTATAAGAGGCACACTTTAATATTTGGATGCCCTGATTTACTATTATCTGTCTAACTAGTCATGACTATGTCTTACAACAAGTACATCTGTCTGCATAACAATTACATTTCTCTGCCTTTTCTTGTCAAACACAGGCTTCTCAGCTGATATAGGCAATTGTGAAATAATTCATAAAACTTTCAAATCTTTTCCTAACAGGTTTTCTTTATACTCTTACAAATTAGCATTGCTTAATATATTAGATATATGCATCAGTTTGCCTGGTTATACTGAACTTGTTAGTCATATTTCTGTAATCCCCGTGACATTCTATGTATCCTTGTTAATGTTTTATTAAGAAAATCAAAATACATTTTGTTGTGGCTTATTATTTGTCACTATAACTGACTTCCCATAAGCATAATCATGGAACTTTTGAAAACCAAAGACTATTGACAGTATTTCACTTGTGTTGTCGAAACCTTCCAGTATTATTTCATACTGCATCTGAGCATTAGTCAAAGCCTTTAAATCATATCAGACTGGCCAACCTTCATGGCTGGCATCCACAGGAATTATTACTAGTTATGAAAGAACTTCAAAACAGGAGCTTCAGTAAATAGCTTTTTAACACTTCAAAATGTTTGTCCTTTTAGTGAAGTTATATAATATCATGATATAATAGCTTCCTGAGCAGCATAGTTATTTGTATCTAACAGGTTTGGGATGAACTTGAAAAGCTATTGCCCTATGCCAAAAAAACTAATAAGACATGACTCATCAAAGGTTTTTTGTTTCTTAGCAACTAAAATAGGATCATAAGATCATAGGAGATTACTAGGCTATCAACCCAGAGGTCATTTCAAGCCTAGATATTTCATCCCAACGCAGTGCCATAGAAATGTTAGTTAACACCCAAGATTGCATTTAGTAATGGTTGCCCATGTCCATAAAAAGCAAGAAACACAGGAATAAATTAATACCTGCATTACTATAGTGCAATATATGCTAACAAACTAACAGTGCTGCCACTATTACAGACAGTATGGCACTACACACAACAGGCCTGAGATCAACATCACACACTACAATATTTCTTTAAATTGCTCAACAGTACTGAATAAAAATGTTTACCTTACCACCTGCAGATGAGATGCTCCTCTGTTGTCCAGATGGTCCTGGAAGACGTTAAGCAAGAGGTAAGGCCAACATCATCACAATTAAGAGTAACACAAGGGGTAATACATTTACCCCTTTATATATCCATTAACTATGATTTCAACAAGAACATATGACACAGAATGAACTTATTGATTTCAGTTGTTTTATTATACAACAGTATTCAACTGTTCAGATAGCAAGCTCCTCTTGGGATATGCTTGCTGTATCTGAAACTGTTGCTGTTACATCAAGGACATGCTGTGCTGCACTCTCTTGGGAGCTGTCTGTATCTCTGATATTGGACAGGAACTACTTATTTGGGATTAGTGGTGGTTCCATAGCAGGCTCTCCCCCAATAACCATCTGTTATGGCCCACTGCAGCTGCTCTCCTCCATGCAAATGTGATCATGTCAGTGGCCCTGTGGCGCACCTGTTCGTATGTTCTGCAGTGGCCACCCATGGCATTGACATCATCTACTATCTGCCACCATATTTGCACCCTAAGTGCCATATCTCCCTGTCCCCTTTCCAGCAGAAAAGCACCATGTTGAATAAAGCCATCTACAATCACTTGGTTCTCAGCATCAGTGAACTGGGGTCTACGTGGATTGATACTCCCAGGTGGCATACTCCTAGGTGTCCTAAAAGACAACAGAAGGATAATACATATAAACATCATATAGCTACAAAATAATGTTTCCATATAAAACAGAAAAGATAGCCAGTGAGTCTTACCTACTTGAGAAACATAAAACAGTCTAGAAATGTGAAATACTAACAACAAGCAGGATGCAAAACAAGGAGAGTAACAAGAGCAACATGTCCTTGTTTGTGCCAGAACAGTAACTCAGCTTTGCTCCCCCACTCAAAACAACAGGCAAATGATCCATTTTGCTAACAAACCATCTTTGAAATGCTAAAAGTGCTGCCAAAGGACCTGCCCCTGAAACATTTGTACATATTTGTCACACAGCATTTCATTTTCATGTATTGGCAATCATGTATACCTCTGAAATGGCTTGACGAACATGCCCATGCCATCAGTACACTTCTAACTAATGCATACACATAAAAGTGTAAAAGCCTTTGCTTCAGATTTTTCTTAAATACATTCCAGCATATGCAGTATGTAGTTGACAAAATGGAAGTATACCTTCTGAAGTTCAATACTCCTCTGTACACATATATATATATACTAAAGAAAATGTTTTTGCAGTCTTCCAAATGTAAACAACTCTCTTCACCATCAGTTTTCCTAGCTATGTGGTTGTTTTTTTATATGTTGTAGATTCAGGGCTGTTAGCACTGTGAAGATACAAATGAGTTGTGAACTCATTAGAATTGCTGAATCCCAAAAACTTGGTTCAGTGTAGGAGATGTAAACATAGTACAAATACTCCCTCAGTGATTATTTTTTATGGATTACAACTGTGAATGATTAATGGTTGGGAGAAGGAAAACACAACAGCACTGCAGGCTGCCTAACTTCCACTGGGTGTATCAGGTTAGATCTACAAAGTGTTAGATGTAAAGCTGGAAATGTAAGTAAGCAGCACATAAGTCACAGTTTATGTTCCTTCACATCCAATCTGCCTTTCAATTTTGGCAAATGCATATGATGTTATTTCCATTTAATATCCTCACACATGTTAAGGCCAGTGATATAGAATGGCTTACACACTGCATGTCTCAGATTGAAGCTCAGATAAATGAAGAATGGTCAACACACACAGAAATTTAAGGCAGAGCTGCATATTTACAAGCAATAATAATGACAGGTTGTGTGATCATTAAGGTGGATTGCACCCAAAACTAATATGTGTGCAAATAACACTTGTATGGTTTGATATCAGTGTAGATGCTGCTGCAGTTGGTTGTGTGCATATTGATTTAAATTCTTTGCTGCAAAGCTATTTGTGTGGCAAAGAGGGATAAGGCACCCCTCCTGTGTTTTAAAGGTGCATTGGAGCAAGAGTTCTAACCCGGACCTATCCAGAAATATTTCATGTGTACTAACATTTTGTAGTGTGTATGTCAGATTGCTTTTCCTCATTTCAACTATTTCTCCCTTTTTTCTTTTTTTTTTTTGGGGGGGGGGGCACTGTGTGTGAAGCACTGCTTAGCACAAAAGCAGCAAACCATAGAAAAAATGAATGTCAGGTTTGGCTATGCTTGTCTTGTTTGTGTGAAGTGCGGCATTGCACAAACTGGACAACTGGCCAGACAGCCAAAAGTAGAAACTGGATTAATTTATTTAATATTATTGGGCATCTCTAAGCAACGTTGAATGGCAGTTAACAGCAAGACCTTAGGAATGATTAGTAAAATAGGGAACAGTCCTGTGGCAGCAGGTGGAAGTGTAGAGCTGGAGTACTGATGGTCCTGGGTTCTAACACAGGGTGTGCAACCTTTGTTTCACTGTTGTAACATTGCAGTTTATAGCAATGAACTGCATCATAGACAAGTGTTTTCTCAGCCTTCTTGTAGTAACAGGTTTAAGTGTAGGGCTATCAAACACATGGTCCTGGGTTCTAATATAGCATATTCTGTACACTTTTACTGCTGTTCCACTTCCCATTATAGTCACTCTCACTTATAACACTTAACATGGTGTCACTGATATTAATTATATGTATGAGGGCTGAGGCACTAGTATTGTGTCAGTTATATATTTATTTATATATGTATTATCACATTTACTCTCAAATGTATGACTGTGGGTATACTGTGTGCAATATTCCTGTAAGTATATTTCCTCCATCTGGACTGCGATGGCCTTCACGTTTGTCTAACACACATACACAACTGCCTGTATATCCAATAACCTTGAATTTGATTTGCTTGCTACTGCTGCACTCCACTTACCATCTCGCAAACATGGTGCTTGGAGCTGCGCACTGCCAAGCACTGTGTTTGTGTGATGGTAAGTGGAGTGCAACATTTTCAAACAGTGTATGCACTCCTAGCAAATGCAATGACTGGAATTTGCAGGAAAGCATCATTCTCCATTGCTCTAGGGCTGTGGCAGAGATGGCAGGTTTTTGTGGGAAAGGTGTCAGGTCTAGGGCACAGAGATGGGGGGCTCCAGGTGTCCAAGATTTTTATTGGACTTCTAATTAACCACAGTGCCAGGCTTTTGCAGGGGGACTATTCTGGCTCCCAGTATAAGTCGTTAACTTGGGATAATTTAGGCCAAGCTGTAACCAGTGCCACTGGTATCCCTGCACTGGTGAACAATGTAGGCATCACTACAATGACTTCCAGAGGAGGAAGCTGGAGACCCTTGCCCATTGGATTGGGGAATTTAGGACTGTGGACATCCTACACCTGTGTAAGTATCAACCACAGAGAGCACTTGTAAGACTTAAAAGCTGAATATAGGCAAGACTGATATTCATAATAGTATTTTGTTCCATTCTATTTTTACTACAGCTGCCAGGGACTGTGAGGTCATTGTATGAACCCATTGGGCTAGATTGGTGAGGATAAGAGGAGCATGTGGTATGTATGCAGCAGAATTCTAGCATTGAAAGTTAAAGACAGCTTTTTTGGTATTTTCTAGAGATGCATCAAATTGAGGATGCATATCTCACCTGTAAAGGCAAGTATGCATGCATTAGTCTGTAACACAAACCCAGAATCCAATATTACAATATCAAATTGAACATGCAAACCTCAACTGTAAAAGCAGGTATGCATGCATTAGTCTGTAGCTCAAACCAAAAGTACAATATAAAACTTTAGTTGGAGGTTGTGGGTTCAAAGACCATACTTACCAACTCTACAATACTGCTATTTTTTCAATTATGTGTAATTTAAAGGTTTAAAGTAAAAGCACCATACCAATGGCCCACATGCCCTGCTGTAAACTGTAATCTGTAATTGGAACACATAGATGTGCAATATATGCATATGTCAAGGAGTATTTGCTGCAATCTGTAGTATAGTGTGCATGTGTTAGCAGCTGGTAGTCTTAAAAGTAAAAGTTATATGTTAGGAGTTGGTAGGCTTAAAAGTAAAAGTTAAGATAGAGTCAATTAATTGTATCAATGCATTGTATGTCACATATGAAGGTACTAATCTTATCTCTTTTTCCTCGCACCCCAACCCTTATCTTCTCTTTTATTTATTTATTTTTATTACATGCCATCAAAATGCGTCCATGTCATCCATGCATACCACATCACTAAATGCTCCACAGCACAGTGGGGTAGGCCTGCCCCACAGGATCTGCCTCCCCGCCCACTGACTCCAGCACCATTGCCCAGCATGTCTGAGAGCCAACCTGACAGCACTGCCTCTGCTGCCCCAGCACTACCTGCCCCCTCAGGCAGCCCTGCCCTGAAGGCTGGTCCAGTGGTACCCACTGGGGGCAGTGGCGGAAGTGGTGATTTTATCACCCATGCTGAATTGCCAGGGAAGAAAAACAACCAAGAAGAATGGGGATTTTCCCTGCAGGTAAGCAGGGCATGTGCTTCAATTAACAGCAGTAATTGTTTTAGACATCCTGTTACCAAAATGTTATATTAGCTGAAAACCTATGCAGATTATAACACCAAAAACATTATTTATGTAGCTACTTGCACCCTCTGTAATGGATTTTATGTTGGTAAGACCGATTTGTAGTTCAAAATAGAATTCTACGTCACCACAGTGACATTAGACTAAGAAAAGACACTAACACTTTGCCTAAACATATCCAAGGGAATGTACAACCCAAGTTTATATTATGGCATTAGAATTAGTACATGATAATCCTTGGGGTGGTGATCTATATAATAAAACAGAGGTTTCGGAGAGCCGATGGAGAGTTCCTAGATAAAGATTTAAATTTAAATTTTAATTGGCTGCTTTTTGTTTCAAAGGGGAGAAGATTGGCAGTAATGCAGTATTTGATGAAAGGGATGAGACTTCCTAGATGAATTTTAATTGGCTGTTTGCTTTAAGGGGGAGGAGTACTGGCAGTAATGCTGGATCTGATGAAGGTTCTATGAGTTGAAAGCGCTTACCCCTGTTTCTATGTCTGTGCTGTTTTTATGCTGTTTTATTGGTCAATAATTGTTTCTCAGTGGTGGCCTAGATCTGCTTGTTTTCTAAATATTTTTTTTGGTTGAGCAGCCTTTAGCAGTCTGGAGATTGTTATATATTTCTACAGTTTTGCTTTGTTGTGAGACTTGGGAACACATTAACTCATTCACTCCAATGGAACTCAGGAAGTTTGCACTGTAATATCCAATGGGCAGAGCATAAGCCTTGGACAGAATCAAATTCTGTCCGCACATTTCAAACAAATGTTCATATCTCTGGAACCATAAGGATTATGAAAAAGTATACATGGCAAACTCTTCAGCACAAACTATTCTTTTAGTGGCAGTATTCTTTAGGTTCTAGGTCATAAACAGAATTTTATAAGTTACAGTAAACACAGTAACAAATTACATTTGTATTATTTTGTAACCAATTTACAATATTTCAGCAACCACTCAAGTTACACATATACTGTTCATAGGTTCATAAGTATGTACTAGGCTATCTGCCCGAGGGCATTTATAAGCCTAGCCAGAGTGTGTTGGCTTTCACCACCCCATTGATTAATTAACTGATCCTCTGTCAAGAAGATCCAATGGAGTGATCCCAGGGGGTGTATATTCTGTTACCCATCCACTCGTCAAGGTTTCTCTAGTGAGGGGCTCTGCCTGATGTAATTTGGAATTTTGTTCCAAAGCATGGGGAGTCTCTGTGACAGGAATCTATCCCTCCAGCATGTTCTATTTATTGTTGTGGTGAGGTTTAGCTCACTAGAGCGCGTGACTCACAGTGACTTGGATTTCTTTAGGTGGAGCATGTCCATCAATTCTGAGTTGGACATGGCTTTGTAAGTCAGGCAGAGATCACCTCTGATTAAGCGATATGCCACGTTTTTGCAGTCGGGCTGCATAGGAAATATGTTTGAGACAGTAATCCTCTTGGTGAGGTACTTTTTTGGTCTTTCCAGCTGTTGGAATTGTCTTGTGAGGTACATCCCAAATGGGGCATTGTACTCTATGATGGGTCTAATGAGTGAAGAGTAGAGGGGCACTATAACCTCTTTATTTCTAGATGCGAACCCTTTAGTAATTAGATGGGCCACATAGAAGGATTTTCTAACTACTTTGTCAATATGATTGTCAAAGGAGAGATTACTATCTACCTGGGTCCCCAGATCTCTTATTACCTCTTCTGTATTAAGGGGGTTGCCATCTATGTGGCAATTCGTGAGTGTTTTGTTTTTCCCAAATGGGATGACTATGTATTTTTTGGCATTTAGCTTGAGGCCATGACTTTGACATCAGGTGTCCATCTCAGTAAGGCCCTTTTGGAGGATGTCAGTGTCAGCTGGAGAGTCAATTATGGCTCCCAGTTTACAGTCATCTGTAAACTTGGTTAGCCATAGTCCCCCTGTGTTTGCCTGTACTTCTGAGAAGTATATGGTGAACAGTAGGGGTCCCAGGACTGAGCCTTGCGGGACACCACTTGTGACTGGTTTAAAGTCGAACCTGGAGCCCGCTATTCTTACCGTGTGAGTTCTGTCTGTAAGCCAGTAGGCAACCCATCTCGTGACGTAGGGGTTTATGTTCAGGCTGGTGAGTTTTTCTGTAATACCCGAGTGGAGAATGGTGTCAAAAGCCTTGGCGAGGTCAAGGTAGGCTGTATGACACACCTTTGCCTCGTCTATGGCCTTGGCGACTGTCTCAAAGAAGTCAACCAGGTTTAGTAGGCATTATCTGCACTTAACAAAGCTGAACTGGGTTGGGTCAAGTGTTTGGAGGTCCCCAATGTCTTTGTTAATGAGTTCCATGATGATGCGCTCTATAGCCTTGCAGACCAGGCTAGTCAGGCTTATGGGGCGATAGTTACCAGGGTCAGTTGTGCCCCCTCCTTTGTGGAGAGGAATAACCATTACTGTACACCATTCTATGGGCATGTAGCCTGTGGACTGACTGAGGTTGAACAGTGTGTTTAGGTGAGGGGCTAGTTCGTTTTGTAGTTCGTGCAAGACGCAGCCTGGGACACCATCTTGTCCCATTGATGCTGTGTTTTTGGCTTTTGAAAGGGCTGTTTTCACCTGTGCGTCTGTGATTTTTGGGACACTACACTTTTCCTGTATTGTTGTGGGCCCTTTTGGAGGTGAGTAGGGTGACGTTTGCACTGAGTCTATCTGCCAGGATGTTGGCAATATCAGTAGGTTCAGTATATTTTGTGCTATTTTGCACTAGTTCAGTGCATATCTGTGAGTTGCCACTTAGATTCTTAACATAGCTAAAGAAGGCTTTCTGGTTATCTTTTGAATCCTTGGTTATTTTTATTTTGAAGTTAGCCTTAGATGATTTCATGAGGGACCTCAGTTTCTTACTGATACTGATCAGGGATGTCTGTCCTTCTTGGGATTTGCTTTTTTTCTGAACTAGTTTCCTTCTTCTATTGTATAGCCTGTTTATTGCAGGGATCCACCAAACTGGTTTCTTTCTCTTAGAGGAGTGAGTCTTGGTTTTGTTAGGGATGGCACAGTTCATGCATCCTTGTAGGTGCTCATAGAGTGCATTTGTAAAAGATTCTGCATCTTGGGCAGCGTTATCCTTTAGCGTGGGGGCTGTGAAACTTATCACCTCTGTCTTAAGTAAGGTGAAGTTTGCTTTAGAAAAGTTTTTACTGTGGCTTCCTTAGTTGAGGGTGGTGGTGGGGTGTGGACATCCAGAGTGATTAGTTTATGGTCTGATCTAACCAGTGATGGGTTGACCTCTGGTGTGGAACACCTGTCACCCATGTTGGTGATGACCAGGTCCAATATGTTTTCACCTCTGGTAGGGGAGTTTATCAGCTGATCCAGGGCATTTGAGTTGATGAATTCCAGGAAGCTCTGGGCTTGGGAATTTTATTCACTTGGCTGAGAGCTTTCATATGAGGCTAAGGAGTTCTGTCTGTGCTACTTGGTTGTTGAGATATTTTGAAAAAATGTGAAAATTATATCTATATATATATTAATATTATAAAAACAACAGTTAATATCTATTTACTTGCTCTAGACAGAGGTCAAATATTAATGCAGTTGAGTTTGCCATTGTGTAAGTTTTAAGATTAAATTGTTTAATGCATTGTACATGGCATGGTTTTGCAATTATTGATGTAAATATGAACAAGCAGTACTTGAGGCCTAGAGACATCAGTAGTAGTTAACTGCAGATGCACCTGGAGGCAACACTTGGATGTAATGAGTTAATAGCAATCTACACTTTCATCACTATTTGTCCATAATGGTGACACACACATTATGCATTGTGCTAATCATACATGTTGACATCACATTCAAGACCAGGGTGGTCATACCTCTGCTGTACTCTACTCTTATCAGACCACTAATTGAGTACAATGCTCGCGTCTGTCTGTATCTAATCAGGCATGTGCAGCAATTGGATATAACACAGGATTGTGCCTGGGAGACTCCAGGTCTTCCAAACATGTCATACGTGGAAAGATTGAAAGACCTGTTAGTGTACGCAGTATCATTCTGGCTGCTGAGAGGTGACCTATGCCTCCCTACACAGCAGTCTCAGAGCCTGCCCTACTGGAAATGCTGGACATCTGCAAATCAAATGGGACAAGAATAACTTCACTCAGGGTTCTCAGCTTAGCCTGTGACATAAACAGAAGATGCTGGGGAGACAGCTATTACCCCCAATGACTCACAGTCCTCTGTAATAGGCTTCCACTCCATGTGAATCAGTGCTCTTCAATGACCCTATTCAAGCGCAACCTTGACTGTTGGTTGGGTGATTGCAAAGTTAACTTTTTGCTGGCACCTATGTCCATCATGGACAGGGCCAATTGGTGCTGCTCACAAAATCACTCTGCTAACATCAACCATCCAACTATGATCAATAAGGGTACTTGTGTTTTTACACAGCTAGGCTTCTAAACACTGTAGGACCATTAGGCTAGTAGCCTCCTATGTACATATTAAGCTATGAGCCTATGCAGGTCTCCCAACATTTTCTTTTCCACATGGCCTGCTGATGTCATCTACTATATGTTCACCTGCAGTATTTTAAAAGTCAGACTTCTGCTGTGGCGCTTGTGTAACCTACTGTGTTTTGTAGTCTGTGCACTTAGATAGGTAGGGGTTCTGATCTTACTGCAGTCAACTGGGCATGTGTGTGTCTGTGTCTAGCCAGAAGAGCAAAAGTGTGCATCATACAGTTACTGTTCCAATCCGATGGATTGACAGTATTTTGATGCTTAGTAATGCCTACAGATCCATTTCATGCAGTCCTCCCAAGTTCTTCTCTCCAACATGCACTGCTGATGTCATCCACTATAAGCTGACCTGCAGCCATGTAAAAAGTCAGACTTGTGCTGTGGTGTTTGTGTAAAGTTCTGAGTTCTGTAGCCAGTATACGTAGATAGGTAGAGTTTTGTTTTCACTGCAGTCATGTGTGTGTGTGTGTGTGTGTGTGTGCGTGTGTGCGTCTAGCCAGAAGAGCAGAAGAGTGTATGCTGCACTTTCTGTTCCAGTCCCATGAACTGACAGTATTTTGACACTTATACATGCCTACTGATCCATTTCATGCAGGTCTTTCAACTTCTTCTCTCCAACATGCACTGTTAATGTCATACACTATAAGTTGATCTGCAGCAGTGTAAAATTCAGACTGCGTTCTGTAGTCTGTGTACTTAGGTAGGGATTCTATTCTCACTGCAGTCAACTGTGTGTGTGAAAGCTGTTGCCTGGCATTACAGACAACATTTTACACCAGCATGTCGGACACTGTTATATTCTCCTCAAAAGACACTGCTGATGTCATCAGGTATAAAGTGTTGTCTGAGACACTCTAAGTCAGACATGCCATGGTGCATGTGTAAAGTGCTGTGTTCTGCAGTCTATGTAATTAGATAGGTAAGGGTTCTATTCTCACTGCAGTCAACTGGTTGTGTGTGTGTTTTTTGACTTGCTTGACAGTAGAGAGAACATTTTACAACAGCAGGTGAGACATTGCTTTTACCATCTTCATCTCAACAGATTCTGCTGATTTACAGATGTGCAGTATACACATCAGAGCGGGGTCAGAGATGTCCTGTAGTCCAGGCACAAGTCACTTCATCCTTTCCAATACAGATTTTAGGAACAGGGCTTTCAGTATATCCATGTACATCATGACATGGTTTATAGGACCTGTATTTTCTTCTGCTGCAGGTGTCTGGTGAGGTACATGCAAAAGGAAGCATTAAACTGTATTAGTGCTCAGATGAGGTTTGAGTACAGTGCTGTTATATCCTCCTCAGATCTGGATACAAAGGGCTGACTTCTGAGCTGTACAACATAGCCTTTCCATACCACTCTAGACACTTGGCTGAAGTTCAGATTGCTATCTACATGCATTCCTAAATCTTGCACCACTGGTTTTAGCATAAGGGGAGTGTTGTCATTGGTGCATTTACCAGGAAATTCCACTTAGAATAAAGCACAAATCCTGACACATTCTGTATTTATTAGGCCACGTGACTTTGGCACCGATCATTTGTGTGTGTTAGCCCCTCTTGTACTATAGTCACATCATTGGTGGACTCAATGACTGCAACCAATATGCACAAATCAGCAAACTTGGTAAGCTACAGGTCGCATTTTGTAGCCTAGACTGTTGAGAAATAGATTCCAAACAGTATAGGGCCCAACAGAGATACCTGGGGTACACTAATGGTGACAGCTGCAATGGTAGAGGTTGATTCACCTACTTCCATATTATGTGGTCTATCGGTTTGGACATTGGTTAACCATCTAGAGACATAAGTGTTAATCCCCAGCTGGCAGAGTTTGTCAATGATACCTGAGTAGGGGGATTGTGTCCAAACCCTAGGATAGATCAAGACAGGCAGTATGCACTGTGTTACCTTCATGCAGGCCTATCACACAGAAACAATGGGTTGTGACAACATCACAGATCACCAGAAACAATGGGTTGTGACAACAGCACAGATCACCTATAGCATGACTCAGAACATACATCTACCTAACATGGTGTAATACATACTTCAGCACACCCTTCAGATTGGCTATGTTCTCCTAGAAGGATGTACATCGACATGCATCCATCTGAGTGGGCTGGGGACAGCACCTGATGAATGCATGTATAGAAACTTCCTGACTATTCTGATCTGTAAAGTAGACCAACATGTCATCATGGACCTTGTCTAAATGGACACTAGTAATAACCAGGCTGTGTGCAACAGACATGTGTGAGTTTTTGATGCTGTTGCTACATCTGTCAGATGACAGAGCACTAGTGAAATCCTCCAAAGCAACCTTCGAGTCCAAATTGGCCACATCTACTAAAGACAATCATAGAGCCTTCTTCACATATGTCCGCAATCTCAAGGGAAGCACCCAGATCTGCTCAGAACTGGTGGTCAAGGAGACTACATACACAAACACTGTAGATATAGCCAACCTGTTGGCAGACAGGTTCAGTGAAAACTTCACTCCTTTGTCCCCCATCAGTAAAACAGGGCATCCACAATACCTGCCCCTCCTCCCCTTATCTCTAGGGAGCAAGTCATCACTGCCCTCTCAAAGGCAAAAAATACAGCCTCCATGGGACCTGATAACATCCCAGGCTGCATCCTACATAAACTCAGACAGGAACGTACAGCACCATTAGGCACCCTATTCAATCAAAGCCTGAGTACTGGCTTCATCCCAGCCAAGTGGAGGGCAGCTACTGTCACCCCTTTGCACAAAGGTGGAGCATCCACCGATACAGGAAATTATAGACCCATCAGCCTAACTAGCCTGATCTGCAAGGCCATAGAGCGGATTATCATGCACCTCATTAACAAGGACATTGGCAACCTCCAGACACTTGATCCCACACAGTTTGGTTTTGTCAAGGAGAGGTCATGCCTGTTAAATTTGGTTGACCTCTTTGAGACGGTCACCAAGGCCATAGACAAGGGGAAGACAGTGCACACCACCTACGTCGACCTGGCCAAAGCCTTCAATACTATTCCCCACTCAGGTATAATAGATAAACTCTCTCAACTAGGCATCAATCCATATGTTACAAGATGGGTAGCAAACTGGCTAATAAAAATAGGGGAAGCCACCTCAGGTGGTAGACCCATAACAAGTGGCATACCCCAGGGATCGGTCTTGGGGCCTCTGCTGCTTGGGATATATTTCTCGGAGGTGCAGGCCAAATCTAGTGAGCTATGGCTGACCAAGTTTGCAGATGACTGCAAGCTGGGTGCTGTCATCAATTCCTGTAGTGATGTGGACATCCTCCAAGAGGGGCTCACCAAACCAATGACTGGTGCCAGAAACATGGCCTCAAACTGAATGCCAAAAAATGCATCACCATCCCTTTTGGGGAGAGTGATGTCCCCACAAATTATCATATTGATAATAAGGTACTAAGCATGCAATCAGTTGTGAGGGACTTGGGCACCCAGGTTGATAGCAATCTGACTTTTGACCACCATATTGTCTCCATTGTACATAAAGCTTTCTACATGGCCCACCTCATTAGTAAGGGTATCTTATCCAGAGACAAGGTGGTCATAACATCTCTGTATTCTTCCCTTATAAGACCCATTATTGAGTACAGTGCCCCTTTTGGCATGTACCTCACAAAGCACATGCAGCAGCTGGAGAGACCATAGAGGTTCCACACCCGGAGAATTCTTCGCATCAAACATCCACCTTACAAAGATAGGCTAAAGGTCATGTCCCTCTACTCATTCTCTTACAGACTCCTCAGAGGTGACCTCTATCTGGCATACAAAGCAATCTTAGACCCTGCCCTGATGGGACTACTGCATATCTGCAAGTCAAGCTCTACTCGAGTAACCAGCACGCGTGACCTCAACCTTGTCTGTGATATCAATAGGTCTTGTTAGTGGAACAGACTTGTGTCTCAGAGACTCCCCCTTTTGTGGAATAGACTCCCTCTCCATGTAAAGCAGAGTACCTCATTAAACATTTTTAAGCACAACCTGAATAACTAGATGGGGAACAGAAAATACACCCCTGGGATTCCACTTGTGTCCCACCTGGACAGTGGCATAGAGTGTGGACTTATTGGAACATGGGCTAAATTCTTGGCTAGGCTTGTAAGGGCCTCAGGGCCAATAGCCTTGTAACTTCCTATGATCCTATGTCCTTATAGAGCATCATCCTGTGGAACTTGAAAAGGCCAAAGTAGTTGGCAGGTGTCCATACTGAGGTATTCACTCCACGATGACAGATGTGGCCATCAACACCTATATGATCAAGAAGGTAGAACAGTGGATTACATACAGGACATCTAAATATGTAGAAATGTGTGAAGTGATCTATATCTTGTGTCAAGTGATCAAGTGTGTAAATCAGGGCTGACTGCTAGGCCCTTTCCTGTCATAGGTTCATATTAGGCTATCTGCCCTAGGGCATTTATAAGTCTAGCCAGAGTGTGTTTAGCTTTCGCCACCCATTTTAAATGAATTTTGCTATGCCCTTTTTTGAGGTTAGTATACTGTGCCTCTGTCTAACAGTGACACAGAAGTGATACCCGGGGTAAACCTATGATCTCCCATCCACTCATCAAGATTCCTCTTGAAGAGAGTCAGTGAGGGACTCTGCCTAACCTGGACTGGGATTTTATTCCAAAGTGAAGGGAGCCTCTGGGTTATGAATCTGTCCCTCCAGCATGTCCTATTTATTTCAGTGCTGAGGTTCAAGTCTCTTGAGCGTAGCTCGATGGGATTTGGATTTTCTGAGGTGCAGCATGTTCATTAATTCCGGGTTGGACATGGCTTTATATGTCAGGCACAGATTGCCTCTGAGCAGGCGGTATGCCACTGAGTAGAGCTGGAGTTTCTTTAACCGGGCAGCATATGGCATCTGTTTGAGCCCTTTGATCCTCTTGGTGAGATACTTTTGGGGTCTTTCCAGTTGCTGCAGGTGTCTGGTAAGGTACATCCCAAAAGGGGCATTGTACTCAATTATGGGCCTGATGAGGGATGAGTAAAGAGGCACGATGACTTCCCCTGATCTAGATGTGAATCCCTTCATGATTAGGTGGGCTATATAAAATGTTTTTCTAACCACTTTGGCCACGTGGTTTTCAAATGAGAGATTGCTATCAACTTGGGTCCCCAGGTCCCTAATTACTTCTTCCATACTTAATGGATTACCACCTATGTGGTAATTTGTGGGCACTGGCCAAAGGGGATGACTATACACTTTTTGGCATTTAGCTTGAGGCCATGGCTCTGGCACCAGTTGTCTGTTTCTATGAGGCCCTTTTGTAGGATGCTTGTGTTGGCTGGAGAGTCGATTATGGCACCTAGTTTGCAGTCATCTACGAACTTGGTCAGCCACAGTCCTTCCGTGTTGGCCTGTACCTCCGAGAAATATATACCGAACAAGAGAGGTCCCAGGACTGAGCCTTGTGGGACGCCACTTGTAACTGGTTTGGAGTCTGACATGGCTCCAGCAATTCTAACCATGTGGGTTCTGTCCTTGAGCCAGTTTGCAACCCATCTAGTGACATAGGGGTTTATATTTAAGCTGGTGAGCTTTTCTATAATGCCCGAGTGGGGTATTGTATCAAAGGCTTTTGCGAGGTCCAGGTAGGCTGTGTGGACCACCTTCCTCTCGTCAATGGCCTTGGTGACTGTTTCAAAGAAATCGACCAGGTTTAAGAGGCAGGATCTGCCCTTAACAAAGCCGAACTGGGTAGGATCCAGTGTCTGTAGGTCCCCAATATCTTTATTTATGAGGTCCATGATGATCCTTTCCATAGCTTTGCAGACCAAGCTAGTCAGGCTTATGGGGCGATAGTTTCCAGGATCCATTGAGGCACCATCTTTGTGGAGAGGGACCACTGTTGCTGTATGCCACTCTTTGGGTACATATCCTGTAGTAAGGCTGAGATTGTTTGGGTTTAGCTCTTCTTGGAGTTCATGTAGGATGCAGCCCGGGACACTGTCTGGTCCCATTGATGCTGTGTTTTTTGCTTTGGAGAGGGCGGCTCTTACCTGAGCATCTGAGATGTCAGGGGGGCAGCACTCTGCTGGGACATATATTTGCCCTTTTGGTGGGGAGCGGGGGAGAAGTTTGCGCTGAACCTGTCAGCTAGGATGTTGGCAATGTCTGTGGGTTTGGTGTTTTTTTTGTCATTTTGGACTAATTCTGAGCATATCTGGGAATTCCCACCCAGGTTCCTAACATAACTAAAGAAAGCCTTGTGATTATCCTTAGTGTCCTGTGCAATTTTTCTCTCGAAGCTGGCCTTAGACGATTTTATGAGTGCCCATAGTTTTTTGCTAATACTGATCAGAGATGCCTTCCCTTTTTGGGATTTTGCTCTATCATGTAGTAGCTTCCTCCTTCTATTGTATAATTTGTTTATGGCTGGGGTCCACCAGACAGGACGCCTGCCTTTGGAGGATTGGGTCTTGGTTTTATTTGGGATTGCATGATCCATGCATTCCTGAAGGTATTCATAGAATGCATTTATAAAGGATTCTGCGGTCTGGGCTGTATTTTCCACAGGCCCGGGGGCTTTGAAGGATTCCACCTCGGTTTTGAGGAGTGTGAAGTTTGCTTTAGAAAAGTTTTTCACTTTGGTTTTCTGGGCAGGGGGTGGGGTCGGGATGTAAATATCCAGTGAGATTAGTTTATGGTCTGATCTTACCAGTGAGGGATACACTTCTGGTCTGGAGCATAGAGCCCCCATGTTGGTGATGATCAGGTCCAGTATGTTTTCCCCTCTTGTGGGAGTGGTAACAAGTTGTTCCATAGCATTTGAGTTTATAAATTCTAGGAACCTTTAGGCTAGGGTGTTGGAGCTAGAGTAATGCTCCCAGTCTATGTTTGGGTAGTTGAAGTCTCCCAATATAAAGGTGTTTGGAGAGACCTTCATATTTTCCAGTGTTCTCAGGAAGGCCAAGTGGGGTTCCTGGGTTTGGGAGGGTGGTCTGTAGCAGGCTATAAACTGGAAGGCAGTTTTACCCACTGTTAGTTGCACATGGATAGTCTCTGATGCTTCGTGCTGTGCCACCAACCTGGAGGTGTGGATATCTTTGACGAATATTGATACTCCCCCACCTTTTGTGGTTCAGTCCAAGTTTTGGGACCGAAAAGCATGGTATGAGGTATAACCTGGTAGTGCTGGGGTGCTCTCAGGAGCCTTGAACCAGGTTTCTGTTACTGCACAGATATCGATGTTCTCCATGCTAAGGAGAGTTTCGAGTGCGTGCATCTTGAGGTTTAGACTTCTGGCGTTGAGTAGCATTACTCTTAGTTTCTTATCCCTTGTGATACCTATGGAGGTGGGTTTGTCTTTTGAGCCTTGCCTAAAAAAGGCACTATGGCGGTGGCAAGAGCCTTTGCCAATATCCGAAAGCCCAAGGGTGACAGGTGCAAGCCATCCCTAACGAAGCATCGTGGCTTGTCGAGAATGTCATCCCAGGCTGACAGGCATTGGATCCCCTTTGAATGACACCAATACTTAAGCCAATTGTTGAAATTGATTATCTTGTCTTCATATTGTGGCATCATTCTTGGTGAGGGTAAGATGCTACTCAAAGTCAGGGTCATACCGCCTGGGCTGCATACTCAGAGAGCTCCTCTATGTCTCTTTTCATGTAGTCCAGGGAGGTATCAGGTCATTCACACCAGCATGGACAATGACTGAGTCATATTTGTACTTGCCTTGGAGTGACCTGAGTGCTTGTGTTATGTGGTGGATCCTAGCACCTGACAGGCAGCTCACCGTGACCTTCTCCTTGTTCAGCCTGGTGAGCGGGATGTCAGTGTGCCTGACGATAGAGTCACCTATTACAAGTGTATCAGGTGTGTTGTTTAGCCTTAAGGGCTGTGACTGTTCGGCACACTGGCTTTGTGAGCTATGTGTTGCACGTGTTTTGTTTTGGGGTGGCGGTTGCTTGGGTGTCTGCTTTGGAGGTCTCTGCTGCTTAGGCAGATTTTTATTTAGAGCCTCAGAGTATGTTTTTGTGTGTTTATGTGTTTGGTTTGCTGTCGTGGTAGGTCTATGTGAGACTGGAATTGTAGTGAGTGTGGTTTCCTTCTCCTCCTGACTGGTTACACCAGTACTGAGTTGAGAGAGCTTAGCCTCCAGTTTGGCTATATGGTTGCATCTCTCACATGTGTTGGAATTTGTTTGGAGGAGGAGAGGGTTGTCTGTGTACTTGAGGCAGTTGTAACATTGCCTCAAGATTCCCAGATTCACCAGCTGGATCAGAGAGGAGATTGACAACTGACCTTTGGACATGCTAGAATAGTACTGGGAATTCCTTTATAATTGAAAAAAAGGGCCAGTGGGGAACAAGGTACTCTAGGGGAGTTTGTGAGGGTGTAGTGCTTTTAATTTTTTAGTGCTGACTTATATAATTGCTTTAGTGAGCAAGTGCCAGGCTTTAGAGTAGGAATAGGGTGTTTATTATGAAAACTAGATCAGTTCTAAGGGAAAAAGTGAAGAGCCGACTTTGTGGAGCCGAGAATGGTTTAAAACCAATTAAGCAGAGCTGCCCGATGCTGTGCTATGTGCAAAATCACGCAAAGTCATGCCAAAGCGGGTTTTATACAGGGGAACTTGAAAGAGCTAGAAATTGGCCCAAAACGGCCAATGGACTACCAGATTCTTGTGCTGGGAACACTTCTCCAGGGATAGATAAGCTGCTCTAAGCTCCCCACTGCCACTGGTGAACAAAGAAGCCTCCCTTTATCCAAGAAAGGAAATGGGCAACACAGGAACTTTCCAAAAGTCCAGAATACAGCAAAGCCTGTATTTGGACTACTCTAGGTCAGGAAAGACGGAAAACAAGGATAATTTTTTTTGTTTTTTTTTCTTTTTTGCAACAAACAGCAGGAAAATGCAATAAATACGTAACACAGGCTAGCGCACTTGAGTGTGTAGCCTCAACAGGTATATGCAACAAACAGGACAAACTTTAAAAGTGCAGGTGCAAAAACAACTTTAAACAGTTTAAAACAGTTCAAGAAGCAGAAATACTTGCAGTTTAGCTAGATCGGACAGTTGCCCAGGTAGTAGCAGGAAAAAAAAACAATTTTATCAGGTTAGCAGTCACTCTTTTAGCCACTCTGCTGCTAGCACCACTCTGCAGGACCACGAGGAGCTTGGCTGAGTAGTAACAAGCACAAAAACCGTGCCAAAGCCGGTTTTATACAGGGGGACTTGAAAGAGCTAGAAATTGGCCCAAAATGGCCAATAGACTACCAGATTCTTGTGCTGGGAACACTCCTCCAGGGATAGATAGGCTGTTCTAAGCTCCCCACTGCCACTGGTGAACAAAGAAGCCTCCCTTTATCCAAGAAAGGAAATGGGCAACACCGGAACTTTCCAAAAGTCCAGAATACAGCAAAGCCTGTATTTGGACTATTCCATGATTAAAATCATAGACATCAAGAATGACACACAAATCCTGTGTCCCAACAGCTGTCTTGAGGACTACAGATTGTGGACAATCATTGACCCCAACTGTGATATTAGTATAATACAGACAGTATCAACACACATCAAAGATTGCTGCCATAGCCATGACAACATGAGATGGAAAAAATATGTGGGGATTTGTTTCTTTATGCAAATAAATGCACAAACCAAGGATCATGTAGACTTCACATCCTATCAGCAGAACAGTTGTTATGTGGCCTTTGTCCTGGGATATATGGTACGTGGAATGTCCACCAGCATATGTCCACAGTGGTGAGTACCTCCCATTGTATGCAACACAACTACTGGGTATGTGTGGGACAGCCACATGACAGGCCATAATACCTTCATAGTTCACAACCTTCACCACACCAATACCTGAGGACAATGCACCCTTCCTCATGTCCCTCCATACATGTCTTCCAATGATGTGCAACTGAAGTGTGCCAACTTTGTCACTGTAAGCTGTCTCACATCTATTTGTGCATACCTAAGTATTAGTTTTGATGCATAAATATCATTGTCTGATGGCATGGAACCCCTATCAAGTTGTAGTACCACATACATGTGTGATATCTGTTTCGATGATGCACTCATGATATGCATAGCTGCTTAATGACATTGATGGCATGGTTTACATTTGTGACAGTGCAGACTGTGCCATATATATCTCTGCCATGCACACCAGTCAACTATCCTGTAGTGATCATAATGTCAACTGTGTTTCCTCACACCTCTTGCATATGTTAGTGTCAGGAGAGTGTGCTTGACTACAATTATAGATTGCTGACATGTTCTAATAGTTGTACAAGTGTGTTGGTGTAGAACCATCTATGCTCACTCAGAAACACATACGTTGTGTCAGTGTCATGGGTATTACTGGTGGTATTATTCTGATATTGTCCATGATTGTGTGTGCTGGTTTTACTGTTGTTGATGAGCCTGTATTGGTGTCCTACTTGTTGAGAGCCTCTGTTGACAATACAGCAATACTCAGGCAAGTCAGTTTGCACAGCTTTACAATATGCACCCAACTCCAGTTGTATTTAACATCCATGATACATGTCCTCTCCATTGTTCATGTTTGGATGCTAATATCACACAGACATCCTCCACTGTTATGTCACCTTTTGTGACAGTCACATCGTATACATTTGTCACTGTGCAGTCCATGCTGTGCCATGTGGAGATCTGATTAGTGTTTATGCTGCAACTGTCTTCCTTTTAGATTTCATGTGTGGAACATTGCAATTCTTTACCTGTCCTCCTTCCAGGTGCTCATCCCTAGACTTCAGCTGTGTGTCCCTATTCAATAAACACACTTCTCATGATTATTTCTTATAAATGGCAGTCCATGTATCCTTCAAGATCATTGACACAACTTTTACAGACTGCTTGGAAAGGGATTCCACAATACTGAGCACTATATGCACTGCCCTGTCCAGTCCTCGAAACATAATACATTAATATGTGAAAAACCCTGGTGGTCCCTGTGGCATTCCTCATAATGCCACTAACCCAGTATGCTGAGTTTTGCACATATACTGTCCTGTCCTGTGCCCGCAACATAATACATTAATATATGAAAAACCCTGGTGGCCTGTGTGGCATTCCACACAATCCCATTAGCCCAGCCTGTTGGAGTGTACACATACACTGTCCATTCCAGCCCCCACAGCATAATACATTAATATATGAAATACCCTGGTGGTCTGTGTGGCATTCCTTTTAATCCTGCTAACCCAGTTTGCTATGCTGTAACTAAGTTCCCTATCCATGTTGCCTTACACAGTATTTTGGCTGCCACGAAACCCGCTTGCCTACGTTTGAAGGTGAGCTGAGATATGAATATTCATTAAGCGCTGATGCTCATTGGGCAAATACATAAACTCCATGTAGGCTTTGCACGAAGCCTACACAGAGTTTATTGAATCCCAGGGAATGTTTTATTCAAACTGGTTGAGCACTTTACATATAATGGACATCTTCAGAGAGTTTAAACTAACATTTCAGCACATTTAAATAAAATCACTATAATTAAATAAAAACGCTTTCAACCAATCAAAACACTCCATAATAAATTAACCAAGTATTTATATACAACATATTTAATAACATATTAACTATATAGACTATGAAAACATTATTTAAAATCATAGCCATATAACATATTGTCTCAGAGTTTGTAGGATTTAAATTTTAAGACACTATTCTAACTAATAGCATCATTCATACCAGGATATTCAGTAGCATTCATTCCTATTTGCAAGTTTGAATCCATCTCCAAAGCAGGCTTCCAATCCCCTGCACTTAGTGGTATATCCACCTTCTCTAAAATTAAGGATTTAAATTGCTTAAATCCTGTACAACATAAGGAATGTTTAGTTAAGGCATTGTTGTTGTCCTTAGTTCCAATAGAGTATAGGTGCTGGTAAATACATTTTTTAAACACCAGCTCTGTCTTACCTATATAAAATGCATTGCAAGTTAAACAACATGTGAGGTAAACGACCCCTGATGTAATGCAGTTAAACTTACCTTTCTTTTTCCAATACCTAATCTTCTCAATAATACATCTTTGCTCTTTTACATTTATATAGGAACACTGGTTACATTGCCTACACTTTTTTTTGCACTTAAAGACATCCTCTTATCAACAGTACCTTCTCTCAGTTACATTTTTAATATTAGACTTACATTTGCAAATGAAACTGGGTCTCTCCTCAATAATGTCATCTGGAAGTCCAGCATTAACTAAAATTCCCCAATGTATTTTTAAAAGTCATTAATCAATTAATTATCAAGGGAGTAATACAAAATAATGGGTTTCATACATTTTTGCAATTATTGCTGTTCCTGAATGTTGATGAAATTCTAGATCATATGTTAGAGTAGGTTTATATTTTCTATAAGTATTCCATGTTACATCATTCACTAATTCCTCAATCAGATCCCATGGATAGCCCCTTCTAAAACATTTTATACAATATTTCTACTTCAAAAGAAAAAAAACTTCCTCACCTGATATAGGTCTTAACATATGTTTCTCTAATTCTCTTCTATCCATCTGGTCAACTTAGTCAAGTGCTTATGTAGACATAAACCAAAAGAACACTGCCACAGAATAAAGTAATCTTCTAGATTTATTGAGCATATTTGTGTCTTATGAACATAATCAGAAGGACAACAACAGGAAATTGCATGTTTAAATAGACAAAAATGAAACATGATGGGCTACTTCTTCATTCCGTAACTTTATTCTTTTATAACAGCCCTTAACTTTATCTGCCATCTTATTTAATTTAAAAGCAATTTATTCTCCCAGTCCTTGATGAGACTAATACACCTTTCAAACCCTCTTGTGAATGGAAACATGTTAAAAAAAGTATTGTTTGATCTTAAAAAGCTTGAAAAATCTCATTGAGAAACTTGAAACATCTCCAAGGCGGAGGAGGTGACTGGGTGAATAAATTGCTTTTAAGTGAAGTGAAATGGCAGATTAAGTTAAGGGGTGATACATCTCCTATTTTTAATGGAAATGCATCCATTTTGCCTGTTTTAAAATAAAAAAGTCACAGGCTTAAGAAGGGGTCTACTTTAATTAAACGAAAACAGAATCTGTTGAATACAAATCCGTCGACACATAAACAGCAAAACCCGATAATGTTGAACACGCAAAACCGCGAAATTTAAACATCGAAACTGCAATAGTTGGCCAACCCCACTGCCCATAACATACTACCTGTGCAAACACAACAACAAAAAGAACATACATACACTAACCAAAACCCTACTACTAACCCTAAATTAAAGCACCAAAACCCCACTTGTAAGTCTACACAAACCCCACATACACAACTATCTATGCACTACCCTTAATCCCTCCCTAACCCTAAGGTCCGTAACTGCCACACACTTACCCTACAGAACTATACCTATCTATGCACTTAGCTTAACCCGCATCCTAACCCTAAGGTCCGTAACTATCGCACACTTACCTTACTGAGCTATACCGCAGACGGGCCAACTATGACAATTCGACATTTCCGATTTTGCTATTTAGTGCATTCAACGTTTCTGCATTTCGCTGTTTTCGTGTCAAAAGATTCGTATTCGATGGATTCCGCTTTCGTTTAATTAAAGTAGACCCCTTAAGAAGTAACCAGTGATATTTTACATTTCATGTTTATCTGTTTAAACATGCAATTTCCTGTTTTCATTCCAATGAAGTTCATAAGTAATGAAAGTACTCTATAAATCAGAAACAATAGTTTATCTTATGTCAGTATTCTTTTGGTTTGTGTTGGCTAGCATTTGGAATACCTAACTTTTACTCACATTTTTGTAATTTGTTTTTGTAGATGTGCCCTATCTGTAACAGATGTTATCAATTTACCCATGTTCAAGCCATCTGCATACAGACTATAGAACACCTTGGATGAAAAAGATAGCTCTGATAGATACAACCTAAGCAAGTACAGATCTAGGACAGAGAATCTGAGAACCATGAATTTTACTTAGAATTTCAACTGTACAATTGTTGTTTGATACCTGCCTAAGCCATGTAGCTATCTATCATATCAAGATTACTTCCATACCTAGTTGTTTTAATTTGTTTATCAGTGTTTTGTATATAACCTTATCAAAGGCTGAAGATAAGGGTATATAAATTGCACAATTTTTCATTTATAGATATTATTATTATTATGAAATATCATGTTACAAGTAGTCATATATCTGTTTTCAATATACATTTTCTTATATATTGTTTCAGTTTTCAACCTTTCTACTTCAGACAATGATTTATTCAAACTAACCTCAATTATTTTTCTACAACTAGAAATCAAACTTATGGGTCAGTATGACTATGGAGTTATCCTACTTCCTTTTTTCTTAAACATAAGTTTACCAAATAGGTTCATAGGTTCATAGGTAGATACTAGGCTATCTGCCCTAGGGCATTTATAAGCCTAGCCAGAGTGTATTTGGCTTCCGCCTCCCTATTAGATTAGCCTACTGTGCCTCTGTAAAGTAGGTCACAGAAGGTACCTTTTTAAGATTAGTTTACTGTGCCCCTGTCTAGCAGGGACACAGAAGAGATCCCAGGGGTGAATTTGCGATTTCCCATCCACGCGTCCAGATTTTGCTTGAAGAGAGTCAGCGAGGGGCTATGTCTAACATGAATTGGGATTCTATTCCAGAGTGAGGGGAGCCTCTGGGAAATGAATCTGTCCCTCCAGCATGTCCTATTTATTTTTGTGCTGAGGTTTAGGTCCTTGGAGCGTGTAGCTCTAAGGGACTTGGATTTTTTGCGGTGGAGCATGTCCATTAATTCTGGGTTTGACATGGCTTTGTACGTCAGGCATAGATCGCCTCTGAGTAGGCTGTAAGCAACTGAGTAGAGCTATAGGACATCTGTTTGTAGCCCATGATCCTCTTGGTGAGGTACTTTTGGGGTCTCTCCAGTTGTTGCAGGTGTCGGGTAAGGTACATCCCAAAAGGAGCATTGTATTCAATTATGGGCCTGATGAGTGATGAGTAGAGGGGCACAACGACCTCTCTTGATCTAGATGCGAACCATTTCATGATAAGGTGGGCTATATAGAAGGTCTTTCTAACCACTTTGGCAACATGATTATCAAAGGAGAAATTACTATCTATGCTGGTCCCCAAATCTCTAATTACTTCTTCCGTACTTAATGGATTACCACCTATGTGGTAATTTGTGGGCACCTTGTTTTTCCCAAAGGGGATGACTATGCACTTTTTAGCATTTAGCTTGAGGCCGTGGCTCTGGCACCAAGCATCCATCTCTGTGAGACCCTTTTGGTGGATGCTTGTGTCAGCTGGAGATTCGATTATGGCCCCCAGTTTGCAGTCATCTGTGAACTTTGTCAGCCATAATCCCCCATGTTAGCCTGAACCTCAGAGAAGTATATACCGAACAAGAGAGGTCCCAGAACTGAGCCCTGTGGGATGCCACTTGTAACTGGTTTGGATTTGGACATGGCACCTGCGATTCTGACCATGTGGGTTCTATCTCTGAGCCAGTTTGCAACCCATCTTGTGATATAGGGGTTAATATTTAAGCTGGTAAGCTTATTTATGATGCCCGAGTGGGTATTGTGTTGAAGGCTTTTGCGAGGTCCAGGTAGGCTGTGTGAATTACCTTGCCCTCATCTATGGCTTTGGTAACTGTTTCAAAGAAATCAACTAGGTTTAAGAGGCAAGATCTGCCTTTAACAAAGCCGAATTGGGTAGGGTCCAGTGTCTGGAGGCTCCCAATGTTTTTGTTTACGAGTTCCATGATCTTTACAGACCAGACTAGTCAGGCTTATGGGGCGATAGTTTCCGGGGTCTGTTGTGGCACCACCTTTGTGGAGTGGGACCACTGTAGCTGAACACCATTCTTTGGGTACATATCCTGTAGTAAGGCTAAGTTTAAACAGTGACTTAATGTGAGGGTTCAGTTCTTCTTGGAGCCTGGGACACCGTCTGGTCCCATAGATGTTGTGTTTTTTGCTTTGGAGAGGGCAGCTTTCACCTGTGCATCTGTGACGTCAGGGAGGTTACATTCAGTTGGGATAGGCATTTGCTCCTTTGGGGGAGAAGGGGGGGGGGAGTTTGTGCTGAATCTGTCTGCCAGGATGTTGGCTATGTCTGTAGGTTCGGTATATTTTGTACCATTATGCAACATATCTGGGAGTTTCTGCCCATGTTCCTGACATAACTAAAGAAGGCCTTGTGATTATCTTTAGTGTCTAGGGCAATTTTTCTTTCGAATCTGGCCTTTGATGATTTTATGAGGGATCGAAGTTTCTTGCTAATACTGATCAGAGATGCCTTCCCTTTTTGGGATTTTGCTCTGTCATGTAGTAGCTTCCTCCTTCTGTTGTATAGTTTATTTATGGCAGGGGTTCACCAGACCAGTCTCCTGTTTTTGGAGGAGTGAGTCTTGGTTTTATTTGGGATAGCATGATCCATACATTCCTGCAGGTGCTCATAGAATGCATTTGTAAAGGATTCTGCGGATTGGGCTGTATTATCCTCTGGCCCAGGGACTTTGAAGGATTCCACCTCAGTCTTGAGAAGTGCAAAGTTGGCTTTTGAGAAATTCTTTACAGTGATTTCCTTGGCTGGGGGTGGGGACGGGATATGGATGTCCAGGGAAATTTGTTTATGGTCTAATCTTACCAATGAGGGGTTTACCTCTGGTGTGGAACATAGAGTCCCCATGTTGGTGATGACCAGGTCCAATATGTTGTTCCCTCTTGTGGGAGTGGTGACCAGTTGTTCCATTGTGCTAGAGTTTATAAATTCAAGGAACCATTGGGCGAGGGTGTTTGGCTTGAGTAGTTTTCCCAGTCAATGTTTGGGTAGTTGAAGTCACCCAATAACATAGTGTTTGGAGAGACCTTCATATTCTCCAGTGTTCTCAGGAATGCCAAGTGGGGCTCCTGTAATAGGGAGGGTGTTCTGTAGCAGGCTACAAACTGAAAGGCAGTTTTGCCTGCTGTTAGTTGCACATGGATGATTTCCGATGCTTCGTGCAGTGCCACTAACCTGGATGTGTAGGTATCTTTGATGAATATAGATACTCCCCCTCCTTTAGTGCTTCGGTCCGAGTTTTGGGGCCGAAACGCATGGTATGAGTTATAACCTGGTAGTGCTGGGGTTTTCTCAGGAGCCTTGAACCAGGTTTCTGTTACTGCACAGACATCGATTTTCTCCATACTGAGGAGAGCCTTGAGTGCGTGCATCTTAAGGTTTAGACTTCTGGCATTGAGTAGCATTACCTTTAGTTTTTTTATCCTTGGGTTGTCTATGGAGGTGGGTTTGTCCTTTGAGCCTTGCCTAAAAAAGGCACTATGGGGGTGGCAAGAGCCTTGGCCAGTATACGAAAGCCTAAGGGTGATAGGTGCAAGCCGTCTCTAGTGAAGCAACGTGGCTTGTCGAGTATGTCATCCCAGGCTGACAGACACTGGATCCCCTTTGAATGACACCAATACTTTAGCCAATTGTTGAAACTGATCATTTTGTCTTTATACTGTGGCATCATTCTTGGTGAGGGCAAGATGCTACTCAAGGTCAGGGTCATACCAGCCTGGGCTACATGGTCAGAGAGCTCCTCTATGTCTCTTTTCATGTAGTCCAGGGAGGTACATCTCAGGTCATTCACACCAGCATGGACAATGACAAAGTCATACTTGTACTTGCTTTGGAGTGACCTGAGTGCTTGCGTTATGTGGTGGATCCTGGCACCCGACAAGCAGCTTACAGTGACCTTCTCCTTGTTCAGTCTGGTGAGCGGGAAGTCAATGTGCTGGACAATAGAGTCCCCTATAACAAGTGTATTTGGTGTGTTGTTTGGCCTTAAGGGCTGTGACTGTGAGGCACACTGATTTTGTGAGATATGATTCGTTGGTATTGTTGAGGGGTGGCTGTTGCTTGGATATCTGCTTAGGAGGTCTTTGCTGTTTAGGCAGATTTTTATTTAGAGCCTCTGAGTATGTTTTTGTGTGTTTATGTGTTGGGTATGCAGATGCAATAGGTCTGTGTGAGACTGGATTTGTGGTGTGGGTGGTTACCTTTTCCTCCTGACTGACTGTGCCAGTCTTGGGTTGAGAGAGCTCTGCCTCCAGTTTGGCTGTGTAACTGCATCTCTCACATGTATTAGAGTTTGTTGGGAGGAGGAGAGGGTTGTCTGTGTACATAAGGCAATTGTAACATTTCCTCAAAATTCCCAGATTCACCAGCTGGACTGGAGAGTAACCTTGAAACTGACCCTTGGACATACCAGATTAGTATAGGGAACTGTTTTTTTACTGATGAGATTAGGGAAGGGAACTGATTTTTCACTTGATCAGGAAGGACCAATCGGGAGCCTAATACATATGAGAAGTCAAGGAGGGTGTAGTGCTTTAGTTAGTTAGTGTTTCCTTATAACAGCTGAGCACGTGCAGGGCTTTAGAAAGAGAATAGAGTGATTACTTTGAGAGTTTGAACAGTTCTAAGGGAAAAAGTGAAGAGCAGACTTTGTGGAGCCTAGAATAGTTTAAACCTGTTTAGGCGGCGCTGCCCGATGCTGCTCAGTTCGCAAAACCGCTCAAAAAGAGAGTTGTAGGGTTTTAAGAGAGAGAGATCAAGGAGTTTAGAATTGACCCAAAATGGCCAATAAAACTACAGCTTTTAGGTAGTAACCTAGGGACAGGCAGGCTGTTCAGTGTTAACCACTCCCACTGGTGAACATAGAGACTTCCCTTTAGCCCAAGCAATCACTGGCCTTCTAGAAACTTCCAAACAGTTCAGAACAGCAAATCTGTAACTGAACTTTCTTAACTTTCAGAAAGTGGGAAAAAAGCAAGATTTTTCTTTTTTTTTCTTTTTGTTGTAGTTTAAAGGTAGCAGAGATACACAAGCAGCAAAATAATCACAACAGTGCAATAAATGACCCCACACTTGAGTGCTAGGCCAAAATCAGGTAAAATGCAGTTTTTAGAGAAAAAAAAAACGATTTTAAATTAAGTGCAACACAGGAAATGCAGTAAACAGGCTATAGATGTGTTCCAAGTACTGTTACTGTTACAGATATAAACTTTAGCAAGCCGGAAAATGCCAAAAAGTAGGTGGCAAAGCAGTAAAATGTAACAAAACATCAGAAGAAAATACTTAAAATCACAAAAGTGGCTCCTTTTCTTCTCTCAGCGTTTTCTCCCCTTGTTATGTGCTTCAGCAACAACTAGCAAGCCTGAAAAGACGCCAAAACCACGAGGCAGCCGGGTTTTAAGAGAGACAGATCAAGGAGTTTAGAATTGACCCAAAATGGCCAATAAAACTACAGCTTCTAGGTAGTAACCACTCCTCCAGGGACAGGCAGGCTGTTCAGTGTTAATCACTCCCACTGGTGAACACAGAGACTTCCCTTTAGCCCAAGCAAGCACTGGCCTTCTAGAAACTTCCAAACAGTTCAGAACAGCAAATCTGTAACTGAACTTTCTTAACTTTCAGAAAGTGGGATAAAAGCAAGATTTTTTTTTTCTTTTTGTTGTAGTTTAAAGGTAGCAGAGATACACAAGCAGCAAAATAATCGCAACAGTGCAATAAATGATCCCACACTTGAGTGCTAGGCCAAAATCAGGTAAAATGCAGTTTTTAGAGAAAAAAACGATTTTAAATTAAGTGCAACACAGGAATTGCAGTAAACAGGCTCTAGATGTGTTCCAAGTACTGTTATTGTGACAGATATAAACTTTAGCAAGCCAGAAAATGCCAAATAGTAGGCGGCAAAGCAGTAAAACTTAACAAAAATCAGAAGAAAATACTTAAAATCACAAAAGAGGCTCCTTTTCTTCTCTCAGCATTTTCTCCCCTTGGCTGGTGCTTCAGCAATAATTAGCAAGCCTGAAAAGATGCCAAAACCACAAGGCAGCTGGGTTTTAAGAGAGACAGATCAAGGAGTTTAGAATTCACCCTAAATGGCCAATAAAACTACAGCTTCTAGGTAGTAACCACTCCTCCAGGGACAGGCAGGCTGTTCAGTGTTAACCACTCCCACTGGTGAACACAGAGACTTCCCTTTATCCCAAGCAAGCACTGGCCTTCTAGAAACTTCCAAACAGTTCAGAACAGCAAATCTGTAACTGAACTTTCTTAACTTTCAGAAAGTGGGAAAAAGCAAGATTTTTTTGTTTTTTTTTCTTTTTGTTGTAGTTTAAAGGTAGCAGAGATACACAAGCAGCAAAATAATCACAACAATGCAATAAATGACCCCACACTTGAGTGCTAGGCCAAAATCAGGTAAAATGCAGTTTTTAGAGAAAAAAACAATTTTCAATTAAGTGCAACACAGTAAATGCAGTAAACAGGCTCTAGATGTGTTCCAAGTACAGTTACTGTTCCAGATATAAACTTTAGCAAGCTGGAAAATGCCAAAAAGTAGGCGGCAAAGCAGTAAAACTTAACAAAAAATCAGAAGAAAATACTTAAAATCACAAAAGTGGCTCCTTTTCTTCTCTCAGCATTTTCTTCCCTTGGTAGGTGCTTCAGCAACAACTAGCAAGCCTGAAAAGACACCAAAACCACAAGGCAGCTGGGTTTTAAGATAGACAGATCAAGGAGTTTAGAATTGACCCAAAATGGCCAATAAAACTACAGCTTCTAGGTAGTAACCACTCCTCCTGGGACAGGCAGGCTGTTCAGTGTTAACCACTCCCACTGGTGAACACAGAGACTTCCCTTTAGCCCAAGCAAGCACTGGCCTTCTAGAAACTTCCAAACAGTTCAGAACAGCAAATCTGTAACTGAACTTTCTTAACTTGCAGAAAGTGGGGAAAAAGCCAGACTTTTTTTCTTTTTGTTGTAATTTAAAGGTAGCAGAGATACACAAGCAGCAAAATAATCACAACAGTGCAATAAATGACCCCACACTTGAGTGCTAGGCCAAAATCAGGTAAAATGCAGTTTTTAGAGAAAAAAACGATTTTAAATTAAGTGCAACACAGGAAATGCAGTAAACAGGCTCTAGATGTGTTCCAAGTACTGTTACTGTTACAGATATAAACTTTAGCAAGCCGGAAAATGCCAAAAAGTAGGTGGCAAAGCAGTAAAACTTAACAAAAAATCAGAAGAAAATACTTAAAATCACAAAAGTGGCTCCTTTTCTTCTCTCAGCATTTTCTCCCCTTGGTAGGTGCTTCAGCAACAACTAGCAAGCTGAAATTCATGTCTTTCATCTTCCATACTAAAATGACATAGTGATTAACAGATATAATGGTACTATATGTTCACATTGAAGTGTTATTACATCATTATTACTAATTCCAGCTCCTTCCTGTGCTTTGTTTGAATCCAGTTTGCATGGTACTTTTTCAATATAATCTAATTTAATTTCAGTATCTGAAGATCCCCTGATGTTACTAGCAAAAATGTTTTCTCTGTGGTGCCAAACTGTTTTGTATAAGATTTTGTAAATACATCTACAATTTGTTGTGGCTGAGAAAAGATTTTAGAATCTATGAACATTTTATTGATTTGCCTTTTCTCCTGCTATATCTTATATATCTATAAAATGGTTTCCTATTATGTCCCATATCTTTGTATACATTTTCTTCAGTGTTTTCCCAGTCTTGTCTCATACTGT
The DNA here is from genome assembly GCF_019279795.1 of Protopterus annectens. Classification (NCBI taxonomy): domain Eukaryota; kingdom Metazoa; phylum Chordata; order Ceratodontiformes; family Protopteridae; genus Protopterus; species Protopterus annectens. Next base: position 379,287,938 of record NC_056728.1, read on the forward strand.
ATTTAATTTGTCTGTCCAGTTTGTTTATTTCAGTTTTCGGAGTTATAGTTCAATTTCATTTCTATTTCTTATATTTTTTATCTTTCACCTTTGTGAAGTGTCTTGATTTTATTTTATTTTTTTATTTTATTTATTTATTTTACATTTGTTTACTGGGAAAATATGACTGGACACAGCAGAGGCCTGGAAAGAAAAGCTTCAGTTATAAGAATACAAACATTGCAGAAGTTGGCAAACAAGCAAGGAATTACAGAAGTATTCACAATCAACAGTTACATAATGATGGGCAATACAATTCTTTAGGGGTAACATTTACATAACATGTCATACACCATTATATCCAAAATGATAAAGAGAACTAGTTTCCATACACTTGAGGTCAACTAATGGTGTAGGATAGCAGTCAACGATCAATATTTAGTTAAATAGAAAGAGGTTAGACATATTCTGCACAGTTGCAAGGACAGAGCTAAGTGTCTATTAAGTGTGTTTTTAGGAGCTTTTTAAATTGTAGTGTGGAGCAGTTGAAGGTTATTGGAGTTAGCTGTTATTCCAGATTTTAGGAACTGAAGTTTGAGAAGAGTGATTCTCCAGCTGAGTTGCTGGCTTTGGTTGTATCTAGAAGGAGTTTATTAGTGGAATGGAGGGCTCTAGAAGTGGTACATAGTTGTATAAGATTTTGGAGAGCTGGGTTTTATCTGGTTGATACAGTATTTTCTGGGCAAAGTTTCTTTGCTTATAGTGTAGCAGCTGAGGAAGTTCTAAGCAGATTTGGCTGTTTAAGAGATGTAGAGTGATGTGACCTGTATGAGACATTGGTGGCAAACTTGGCAATTTTATTGTAACAAGATTCCAGCTTGGTTAGATCAGTTTTGCAGAGGCTGGTTAGAATTGAGGAGGTGTATAGGAGAGTTTACAGGAGGTGTGTGCAAGGGATGGTAGCTTTTGTGTTTCTGGTCAGAAATTGTTTGTTTCTGTATAGAAGACATAGTTTCTTGTGGACCTTCTTAATGGTTTGAGCTTTGTGAATATCGAAGGGTCTATATCAGTTCACCAAAACGGCTGAAGTTTGAACACCATATGTTCAAACTTCTAACCATGAAGTACAAAAACATCGAAGTCTTAGAAGAGCAATATTTTTCCCAGGGAAAAAAAATAATTGCTGTTCCAAGAAACACACACACACAACACAAGCACACCAAAAAAACAGCAATCCACACACAAACACTCAAAATCCTACATCTAACCCTACACTAAACTGTACATACACTACTATTTATCCACTTAACTTAACCCAGACCTTAACCCTAAGGTCCATCACTATCGCACACTCACCTGACCCTCACCCTAACCCCAACTTTCCTATCCCGCCCTAACCCTAAAGTCTGTCACTATCGCACACCCACCTTACCCACGCCCTAACCCTAACTCACCTAACCCGTGCCCTAACCCTAACGTCCACACAATCGCACACTTACCTGAACCCGACCCGTAACTTCTCACCACAGTCCTGATAATCACATAGCCACAGAAATGGCCCACCGAATTCTTTCCCTGGGAAAGAATTCTGTGTTCCGTGGCTTCACGATAATCAGTGGTCGAACTTCACAGTTCGAACATTTGGTGTTCGATCGTCAGCCGTTTCAACTGACTGATATAGACCCAATATCGAATATCAAGTTATTGTCTATTTCTATGCCTAGCAGTTTACTGTGAGTTATTGGGGTGATAATAGTTTTATTTTTGGATATGATATTGAAACACATAGAAGATGAGGGGGATCTTGTTGGGTAGAAAAGAAAGAGCTTTGTTTTATTGGGATTTAGAATGAGTTGGGAGTTAGTGAGCCATGTTTCAACAGATAAAAAGGAATCTTGGGTTATGGTGTGGAGCTCTTGTAGGGAAGAGGCTGTGCATATTGGAGTAGAGTCATCTGCATCTTGTACCACTAAGGCATGAAGTGTGGAGTTGTGGAGTTGGTTAGTGAATAGAGAGAATAGTAAAGGCCCAAGGATGAACCCATGTGGAAACCCTAAGGCAACTGGGAGAAGAGGGGAAAGGTGGTGTTACCATTGGACAGCCTGCTGTTGTCTCGACAAGTAGCTTTGGAACATTGTGACAGAGGAGCTACTAAGGTTTAGGGGAGAGAGTACATTGATGAGTTTATTGTGATTTACCATATCAAAGGCTTTCGACGAGTCCAAAAATACAGCAGATACAAATTGTCCATTATTTCTATAATGGTTCACTGTGTTACTAAAGGACATTAGGGCTGTGCTGGTGCTGTGATGGGGGTAAAAACCATGTTGAGTTTTTGATAATAGTTTATGTCCATGAAGGTAGTCCATGAATTGGGTATGTATGACTCTCTGTAAGATTTTAGATACGAATGACAGGATGGCATTTGGATGATAACTAGTAAGTCTGGTGGAATTACCTCCCTTGTGTAAAGTTATAACATGGGATATTTTTCAAATTAAAGGTACTAGGCTGTCTGATATTGATCTGTTTATGAGTATGCCTGCTGGGTATGCTATTGCTTCTGTTGCAATTTGCAGAAAGTCAGCTGGGAGCTTGTCTGTGGCTAGGGTGGTTGGTTTCAATTTTTGGAGTAGTTTTTTTATGGTATGAACAGGCACTGGATGTAATGTGAAGTGGTTGGTACTATTTTGTGAGTTGATGCTGTGCTGGGCTGCTAAAGGGATTGGGTTGCTGGAAATGCTGTGAGAGTTTGCAAGGGCTTGAATAGTTTCAGTAAAGTATTTATTGAATTGATTTGCTATATTATCAGAGTTGCTGATTGACATTGGAGTGGGAGTACCTGATTTACCTGGCAGAATAATATTATTAACTTCAGCACAGAACTTTTGAGGGTTATTGTGGCTTTTTTTCTGGATGTGTGGTAGTAGTTGATTTTGTCTAATTCTACTAGTTTTTTAGCCTTGTTTCATAGTTTTAAGAATGTTTGTCTTGCGATTTGGGTTTTGTTTTTGTGAAACTGTGCCCAGGTCTCTAGTCTTGAGTAGGAATCTGCATTATTTACTTAGCCAGGGTTAAAAGTTAGCTTTTACTGTAATAGTTCTAGGTGGTGTGTGGCAATTTAATATATCTAAGAAAGTGGTGTTGAAGCAGTTAACAGTGTCTTCTAGAGGTAGCTGTCTGAAATTTTCCCAGTTGCAGCTTTTTAGAGTAGAGATGAACCTATTTGGGCTGAAGTTTTTTTATTTCTGATTAAGCGGTAGGTAGTTTGGTTGTTTTGGTGAGTGTGGGTTCTTAGTAGAAAGGTTGGCTGATGGTCACTCAGGCTACCAGGAAGACAACCTTATTGAGATGATAGGGTGTGGTTGTACCAAAATCCAGTCGAGGATAGACTGCCATTTGGAAGATTTGTCAGTCCTTGTAGGGGATTTGATTAGTTGGATGAACTCATGGAGGTTAACATGGGATGTTGTATTTTGAGAGGAGCAGTCTAGCCAGTCAATATTGAAGTCACCCGTCAGGACTGTTTTCTGTGGGAGGGAATTGGAGATCCAATGTAGTATGTTTTCCAGTATGGGAATATTGTTTCCTGGTGGGATATAACCATTTATGATGTTAATGTGTTTTTGGGGGTTCATTTTTAATTTGGCAAAGATTAGTTCTGGATTTTCAAAGTCAGGGATGCTTAATTCTAAATAGTCAAGTATGAGGTGATCTTTGAATAAGATTGCTACTCCCCCGCCCCTTCTGGTTTTCCTAACTATATGTAGAAAATTGTATCCTGGAGCTACAATTTCATTGTTGTTATTGTCGGGTTTTAGCCATGTCTCTGTTAATATCACAGCATCAGGAGAATAGTGGGAGAGTAGGGCATGCAGATCATGAACTTTATTTCCAATGCTTCTTACATTCATATTAAGGAAGAAAATGGAAAATTTGCTTTTCTGGCGTAATAGTTCAGAGTTGAATGTGGTAGGCCTGCTTACCATATTATGTAGGGGAATGGGACCAGGACTATGGTGCATGTCCCTGTAGTGGCTTAATTGCTTAATAAGGTGTAACAGGAGTTTGCCAAGCTTGCTTGGGATGTTCTTCCTAGTGGATGGAATTTGTTTGCATGGTTATCTATATGGCTAGTATAGAAAAGGGTTGGAGCTATAGTATAGTTTAATAGTATATTTAGGTGGTTTAATGAAGAGGTTTGCCAGGGAGGGGTATTGGTGGATTGTAGCAGAGAATTAGATGAGGTGAAAGAGTATAGGAGTAAAAGCAGTGAGCTAGTGGTGAAGTGTCGGGCTGCTAGGTTTAAGTGTTTCTTATTATGGTGATGCATTTTATTAGGGTACTTTGACATTTTAAAGGGCAGAGAGGAATGGGTGCAATAGAGCTTATATCTGATAGATTATTTGATTAGTATTGTGTGTGTGGGTAGTAGGATTATAAACATAAAGGAGGGGGTGGTGACGTTATGATTAAGTACTGATAAGTGAAAAATAGGGTTGGTTTATAGTATGTTTAATTATTAGATCCCATTAGTTAAATTCTGGGTTGTGATTAGCTGTTGTTATGTGGGTAGACTTAGTTAATAGATCCTTGTGATTTTGTGTGCCTAGATCCTGATTTTAAACATTTTGATTGTTTTGCATTTAAACAATTTCCCTTTCAAAATGTGTCACATTCCTTTTGCTGTCTTTTCACTGAATACATCTCTCCAATTAGTTTTACATAGTGACCACTTGCTCCATAGTCTGCTATTAATCATGTGTTGGCTTAAATTTCGGTTTGGCAGAATTATCTAGCAGTAGTTTATCCTTTATAACCCCGTGAGTACTACACAATAAAGGAGGTAAAACTTGACATGAAGTAACAATCACCTTCTTTGTATGTTCTGTTTCTTGGTAGGTTTGTTTACAATCTGCAGCAATTGCTCTTCTTGAAATTAAGTTGTAAATAATTTCCTTACTAATGTTGTAGAATCAATATTACTCCAATCTGTTGCTGGTAAACTCAGCTCCCCGGCTATTATTATATTTCCTTACTGTGTTTCATGCAAACATGTATGAATTCTTTTAGGTCTTTAGCATATGACTTCAGTGGTCTATACACTCCAACAATTGCAAACTGTTCTGAGATTGTATTTATTGTCACAGTTATACTATGTACAGAGATTTAATAATTACGGGCCTTATAACAATCTTTTTGTTAGAATGTGTGGTGCAGAAAAAAAATATACCCTGGCAGAACTGGTTTCTAATCATTGTTCTTTAACCATGTTTCACAAACCAAAACTTCAATGTTATGTGAATGCAGTGAAATTTAGAATAAAAACATCATTACTAATTATGCTAGCATTAGCAACAAGCACAGGTATATCACATTTTTCTATATGTGATTTGATACATTTTTGACTGGGCAAAAATCCTGTCTTGTGTTAGTTAAATACTGCACTATACCTGCTGCAAAATGTCTCTTCCTTTGTCTCGACAAGTGGACTTCATCCTGTCTAAATACAGGTGCGCCCCAAATTAGGCTAATGTGTTGTACACATTCTCATATGTCAGAGTGGTTCATTTTCATGCAGGTATTTACCACACAATATTTTCATTTACATTGATCTGACTCTCTTTCTATATGTGATTTGTGGAAAATACATCCTAACTCCTTGACAAGCTATTTTATCTAAGACAGTTGAAAGTTTCCTACAAAGTCAGTGACTCTGTGAAGGTGATATCATTTGAATCAACATGAGTAGAAACAGCTTCATACTTCTGTACATTAAAGCAGTCTATGCTCCTGGCAAGCATAACACTATTCAATGTTCAATATATTCTCTGCAAATGTGAGTTCCTTTAATTATTGAGTCTCCACTTACTAGTATAGAATTTTGGACCAGATCTGGAAAATCTCCCATTTCTTGTCTACTCTTTCACTTGTTGCAAACAAATGATCTTCAGCACCATTAGTGTTACTAATCTTACTGTTCTAAGTACTTACTTCATTTGCAAGCATACAACTCTCTTCTAGCTGTCTTTGTACTTCCACATCCTGACCCATGTTGTTAACTTCAGTCTTTCTCCTTATTTCTTACAGTAATGTTCTTCAATCCTACCAACTTTGATATAGATTTTTTTTTTCAATAATAAATCTTTATTATTTTACCAATGTTTCATACAATAAAGAAAAACAGCAAAGAAAAAGAAATACAAATGATACCCAAATTAAGCTACTAACACCCATACTACAAACTATGTACACTATTTACATGAATGTTTCCATCCGTTAAACAACATCAATGAAGAAAAGAAAGGAACATGTAATAACAAGAGTCAAAAGATCTACTATCATTAGAATGGATTGTTCTTACCAACTTTCAAATTAAGTATGCATGTCCTGGGGTTGAGCTAAATTCGGTACATTAAACTAATATAATGTTGAAAATTTGTTCCCACACCTTCGGGTTATTAATATTCCTTTTATTATCCTTGATTAAAAGTTTGTGTGCTAGAATATGTTTCATGGCTAAACCTTTAAAGTTTTCCCATGCTTTACTTGAGATTTATTCTTTTTAGTGTGACCCTGTTGGAAAAATTATGCCATTTTCTGTAGACCAAATGTTTCATGATTGAAGAATGTTATTATGATCTGTAATCTGGGCATTACATAACAAAGCAGAGTCCTTTTGTTTTGTGTATAGTGTCCTTGCCTTATAGACATTAATCACTTTCTTTTTTTTCCAAGTTATTTCTTGTGAACATCTCCCCTTTTTTATTTTCTTCTGTATGTTCTGAATCCTCAGATTGCTCTATGCATGTATCCTGAGGTGCTGCCATCTATATCATGTTTAATAGGAGTTGGGAGATCTTTACTGGCAGTGGGCACTTTCTTTCCTGTGTTCTATTTGCACTTTGCCTAATATTATTTATCTCATCATTCCAGTCATTAATGCATGCAACGACAGTTTTCCAAACTGTGTCAATTGCACAAGTACAGTCCTATTCAGTAAGTCCAAATTTGCCATCAATAATATTATGCAAATGATCCAGCTTTTAACATGAAAAACACAAGTATCCAACGTAATCAGATATTATAGTTACACACACACACACACACACACACACACACACACACACACACACACACACACACACACACACAAATCCATTCTTAGCTACAAACAAGTAAAATAAAGAATTTTAAAAGAAACAAAGACATCAAAATCAGTAACCATAGAATTCACAGCAATGAAAACAATTACTAATTTAAGTCAAATTGTATAGAGAAATCACACAAACAATATGTAAATAAGTATTAAATTGAGCACATTGAGTAAACCTTGTACAAAGCAAAGGAATTCATAAAATAGCAGTTCTCTCTTATTGAACCTTTTGTGTCACTCGTACTAAAATGCTAGTCATCACTATCACTCACAGTTATACCTCATTATAACAGGAAAAATCAGAGGTAAAAAATGTAAATTAAAATAAATATTTCCCTGCCAAGCAGTTGCACAATAAATCACAAAACATAAATGGATGGCTTGAGATAAGCTGTAAAGTATTCTGCATACAAGCTGTGTGAATCTATCACTGACTAGGCCCCTTGGGATGGCTAGAGTTTGCCTATGAATCCTTTTCTTCCAACAAGCAGTGAACTCAGAGGTAAAAACAATATATAAAACAAAATAAATCTCTTTACAATGCAAGTGCACAACAATAACAAAACAACACCAGATAGTTTCACATAAACTCTGGAGCCTTTTCAATGCATTTGTCACTAAGTCAGACTAATAAATTCATTATGTAAAATTGACTAGGTAATTGTCACTAGACATCACCGTGACTGTCATTAAATAACTGATTTATTTTCTTGCCAAGTAATTATATAGCTATGATTACGCCTTCCCTGTTATTAACAAATTTCACAGACCCTCAACATTCTTGAATCTTGGAATAAATCCTTGCTTTACTTTTACTGATACCAACAGCAAATCTTTGTAAACTGAATAATTTATGTAAACTTCTATGAAAGAGTGCTATTATGTCTGAGTACCCCTTTCATAGAAGTTTTAAGTTTATTGTGAAGGTAGGACATGTAATCCAGCGATGAGAAGCCAGAGAGTAATTTATTTATAGAGGTTCCTTTTATAGTTAAATTTTTTTCTGCTCTGCAGCTTTTTTTGGAAAAAAGGCATATTGGAAGTAACTATCTGATTTTGTAGAAGCTGAACTGATATACAGATATTTAAACACTATATATTTAAAGCAATGCTTACTGGGTAGCAATACTAATTGTGACATGCAGGTGCCATTTTAAAGCTTTGTGAGAGAGGGAGAAAGAGGAAAGTAAAAGCACAAAAGAAAATGACAAGTTGCAAATTTGGGATAGTTATGCCACAATGCAGTGAAAGAGAGTTATGCCTAAATACAGTCTTTCTGCATTATGCCGCCTACATTTTGTAGAAAATATGTAATAGAGATGTGATACAAACAGCTTTCAATTGTCGTTGTGTCTTTCGGCTTTTCCCGCATAGGGGTCGCCTCAGCGGAACTCCGGTCCGCTAATGATTGGCAGCAGATTTTTACGTGCCGAGTTGCCAGCCCTGACACACAACCTTCAATGAAGGTACGCCCATTCATGTATGTCTCCACACAGAAGACACTTTAGCTGAGAATCGAACAGGACAACGTCTTACTGTGAGGCGACAATGCTACCGCAGCACCACCATATGCTTTTAGCCATATGCTCACCACAACATTGGGAACTCATCATTAAAAGAGTTACCATAGCTAATCATGTTTTTCCTTTCTAGTAGTTTGCGTTATAATCTTTGCAGGAAAAGAATGCTTTTAACTTTGAAAGTTTGCAGTTTGCCTTTTTGCTTGATGTGATGCAGGATCTTTATGACACAGTGCAGAAAATATGCTTAAAAGTATTGCAGTGTATATAATTTATTGATGGATGTCTCATTTTGCTAATGACTCTTTCTAAATTCTTCAATTTCATAATTTCTAGTACACATACTTCAGTTGCAGCTATTAAGATGGTTGCCAGAACTTGTTTAAGCATAAATATTGCTATATGTTATTAATATTTGAAGTAAGGGATCATGTACATTAAGAGGTGGAATAATGTAGCTATGGATGCAGGTTATGACATCAGTAGATATTTACAAAAACTGACATTTAAATATATAGTGAAACAAGTTTATACAACTACTCATTACTTTAAAATCAAACAAAACACAGTGTAATGCTTTCACAAGATGTATTGGACATATGTTTACTCTAATTCCCTAATAAGCATATTTTGCCTGGACTCACTTGTTAAACATGTACATTAAACATAATGAAGAATGCATGAAATATAAAGTTAAAAGCCTGACATTTGTTAAGGTCAATGCTTCAGAGCAGCAAAAATAAGCAATTTATTATTTTGAATAGTGAACCAACATTCTTATAATGCATGTTGGCTAGTTACCAATAAAACTAAAATACAAAATACTAAAGATAGTGGCATTAATCTTCAAAGTCTGCTAAATGACACCAGAAACCTGCAAAAACACTGACATATCTATGCAGGTTCTTGGTTACCTACTAGGCAGGCAGTTAATATGAGCACAGAATAGCCCAGAACCCCCAAAAAATAAAAAAATAAAAAAATGTGTAAGTGTGTTATAAATGTAGCATCACTTAATATCTGCTTAGTGGACACACACACACACACAAACACACACACACACACACACACACACACACACACACACACACACACACACACACACACATTTCCCCTACTTATCTAGTATGAAGCAGATCCAATTCAACTTATGGTATAATTCTTTTGTCTATCTCCAGTGGGAAGAATTGCTTTATATTTGCCTTATGCATTCTCCAATTCTTTACTGTTTAGTAACTTACAACTTCTGTGGGTTATGTATGCTCATCACCTCACAATTAAATTGTTTAAACTTTGTCCTGAGACCACATCCTTGTCTTCTGTGTTATCTAAAAGATTCTTTCTATATGAATCTGCTGACCAGGATTAAAAAATATATAGTTACATAACCCTGCATCACATATCCTTGTATGTATGTGTATATATATATATATATATATATATATATATATATATATATATATATATATACATACATACATACATACATACATACAACACTTTTGTAAATACCTTCTGTTCTGTAAGCATCCTTGTGGAAATGGTGTCTTTAGAAATGCATTCTGTATTCCGTATGAGAGCTTGATGACTGTCACTAAAAATGAAAGAATGCATCCTATTTTCTGTAAGCGGGACTCCTCTCAGCTCTTCTTATTCTGTCGCTATAAATGTATGTTTGAGCTGTTATTGCTTCCAACCTTGTCACAATCTAGTAGTTATGCTTAACTCTTTAGGATTACTTCAAAATATCTTTCATAGATTACTAAAGCCAATTGGTAGAAAGCACATACATTTTTTTCTTGTACTACTTATGGAGCTGTCTTAGTCACCCTGGAGTATCTCTTGCTGTCTTCTTTAGGTCAGATTCACTTTCCCAAAACTATTGCTGTAATGACTGCAGTGCAATACCACAGAAATGCACACATTTCCTCCTACAACACTCTGTCGCAGCAAGTGGGGAGTAAAGTTCTCTTGTCCTCTCTCCAGTAAAGTTTTTTCAGTGGTATCAGATTAATTTCTTGCAATATACATTGTATCAAAAAGTCTCACATAAAAAGTGCACTCTTATTCACCATATCCATATCACCTGTCTTACTGCCTGACACACAAAATATCCAGTCTAACAAAGAACTCACATGTGCAGTGTTCACCTAAAGCTATTTCAGATAACAGCTCTATATTTAAAATGAAAAGCTTTTTTTCTGCAACCATTCTGCATGCCTCCTGTTCAGTCAGCGTCTTCTCAGCAGCTATCACATGACACCAATAAGTTTGATTTTCTCTTTGTTCAAGGAAAGGAGAGTTGAGTCGCAAAGTAAATTATTTAAATTCATGTTCTCTTAGTTATATTGTTTTATTAAATAATTGCTTTTAAAATTTATTTTATTATATGTTTTGCAAAATTCATTGGTTATAGATTCTGATTATTTAATTTGTTTGCTTTGAAACCATTGGACATGATCAGATGAGAAGCCTATGCCTTTTAGTTTGTGAAGGAAGAGAGCATGGGCCATAGTATCAAAGGCTTCTCTAAGTGCAAGGAAAATAGCATCAGTAAGTTTGCTATCCCATTTTTTATCACTTTCTCTGTGGCTGCCAGAAGCCCTCTATGAAATATAATTGCTACTTCCTGCTTTCCCCCACTGCCTTGTTAATTTTTCACTTTGGGTAGTCATAACACAGTCCCCGGGATTCAAGAAGCTCGGCGCAAGGATGGTTTTAGCCTTGCGCCGAGCGACCTCACAACAAACGGCACAGCAGCACCATATGAATATGTATGAGGGTGCGCCACTGCAACCTCGACGTGCACAGGAAATATGTGCGAGTGCAGGGGGCGTGTACAACTGCTCCACAGAGGCGTAAACATGCCCCGACACTTGCAAACCCTACTATGCCTACTAGTAGAGCCTGCCCCATAATATTAAGTCAGTAATTAAGTGTCCGTGGATACCGAAATGTATGCTAAGCATACAAGAGTGTCCACGAACAGTGAAATACACTCAAAGTAGTAAACACACAAGCATGTAGTAGAATGATGAGCCCTGTCCCTAGAACTTTCACAATTAGATTCCTCGTCCCTGTGTCCCTCTTATAAATTTGAATGCTATAATATCGAAGGTGTAAGCAAAGCGCAGCGTATTTGCACATCGCTGCCCTCCACCGAGCGTACCTTACACATTATATTCATTCAAATAAAGAAAAACATGCCGAATCGACTTAAGTGTCAATAGTGTAATGTTTAGAGCATCCGCCTAACAAACAGGCATTCATGGTTCGAGCCCAACAACAGCACATATCATTTACCATGTGGAATGAATGTCGTTTTGCCATAAAACTGACATGAGTATTGCATGAGATATTTAACCTTAAATATCATTCAAGCAAAGCGGCACTGTCATAATGAATAAGGTACTAGTAAGCAGGTGTAAGCACAAATCAGCAGTAAACACATATAGGTACCAGTAAGCAAGTCTGAGTGCGCATGTGTGGGTCTAAGCAGTGCCCAGCATAGGAAATGTATATAAGTATATACAGACATATATATATATATATATATATATATATATATATATATATATATATATATATATATATATATATATATATATATATATATATATATATATATATATATATATATATATAGCTATATATATATATATATGTATATCTATCCATCTATGAAGAAAGAATAATGTAACAATAAAGCATACAAAAGGAATGAGAAGGGAATCAACAGCAACCCCAGTATTATATAGCGCTGTCAGCGTATGTCTTATCCAGCTGGGCAGGGGTGAGCAAAGCACTGCTACTCACACCACAGGCAGGATATTACCAGTGGGAGTAACATTGTTGATGTGCTAAGTCTACTTTACACACAGAGGGTAGTCCCTGGTGGGACTACTCAAAAATTATATAGACCATTTGGTCTTCCAACCATTACACAAGCAAGGGCAGGTATATTCAAGGATTAAATGGTGGGAGAGCATGATAATACATGGGGTGGGATAACATACGTGTAGGGCCCCTAATGCTCTGGAGAGGGCAATGTGTGGAGGTGAGTCATGGCTGCGATAATAAGTGGACAATGGAAGGCATGCGTGCATTTTGAACACAGGTGGGGTGGAGGAACTATGAGTATGAAATTATTGAGCCTTTGGACTGCCCCGTGGAGGTCAGCAAGTTCATTACAGGTATTTATGCATACACACATGTAGCCATCAATAAGTAGAAGTACATTCTCTGTAACACATGCATTTCATTTGCAGATATAAATAACATATGTGTTCACTTAAAACCTCGACAACAGATAGAATAATAGGCTCTGCAGAAGAGGGTCAGGACGCTGTTGTTGTTTGTCTTTTGGCTTTTCCCGGTTAGAGGTCACCACAGCGGAACTCCGGTCCGCTAATGACTGGTAGTTGATTTTTATGGTGTCGAGTTGCCAGCCCGATGCCCAACCTTCAATGAAGGCACGCCCATTCAACGCATAACTTTCGAAAGCCCACTCGACCACGGGGAGGACATGCAGACTCCACACAAAAGGCACTCCCAACCAAAGCCGAGAATTGAATGGGAGAACCAATTACTGTGAGGTAACAATGCTACCGCTGCACCACCACGGAAGAGGGTTGGGACAAAACTGCTAAAATGCAGAAGTGTGTACAATGTCCAAGGTCAGTGCTGTGCTGACAATAATCAAATGTGAGAACTTCCCCACACATGGACTCATTCCTGCGATCTGCCTGCTATGGCAACACCAATTACTAAACCGGTCTATTTGTAAAAGAAATACGCCAAACACGTACATAATTAGGCTCTCATGTGTAACGTGTGCGTTACCACATAGTATACATATTAGAGTCTAATCTTTACATAAACACATGCATGTCCCATGTGGGACAACCCAAAAATTGTGAATAGTATTCTTTTGGTCGCTCACGTCACCAATGTTTGTGGACTAAACGTTTGGGAGTTCTGAGGATAGGTGGAGTAAGTCAACTGATAGGATGGGTCTATAGGAGTAGGGAGTGGCCAATGTGTAGTGGTGTGGATACACCGTGAATCCGACTGGAGAATGGTTAACAGCAGTGTTAGGGAGGCGTTGGGGTGTGTGTTTGGGGAACCAAGAGCCATGGGTATATGGGCATATATGCAAATGAAGCAGAACAGCAATAGTGCATTTGTTAGAGCAACTCCCATTCGAACAGACATTCCCGTACTGACTCCCACTGTATCACATACCAATTAACATCGGTAATCCATACATGAACATATTGCAACATCTGTCTGCTGTATAACCTGCAAATTATCAATTAAAAGATAACCGGAGTGAAGTGTCATAATGAATAAGGCACTAATAAGCAGGTCAAGCATATATAAACACCGGTATGCATGTGTAAGTGCATTTGTGCGGGGTAGGTATTGCTTTACAGACACACACATATGTATATATATATATATACATATATATATATATATATATATATATATATATATATATATATATATATATATATATATATATATATATATATATATATATATATATATATATATATATATATATATATATATATATATATAGTTAGACATATATATATATATATATATATATATATATATATATAGTTACAAACATATACATATACGTATATATATATATATATATATATATATATATATATATATATACATATATATATATATATATATATATATATATATATATATATATATATATATATATATATATATATATATATATATATATATATACATATATATGCATATATATATATATATATATATATATATATATATATGTGTGTGTGTGTGTGTGTGTGCGTAGATATGCACAGATATACAGCTATGATAGGAAACAGCACACAAGAATGACATATGTTCACAGGCTATGCCAATGGAAGTGCGGAGCCCAAGCAAGAAACTTGAAACATGTAGCATGCCCTTCCACCCCCCAGCCGGACACGGGAAACATACATGCAAACAATGTATAGAGTCTACTGCTCCCCAGACCACAGGCAGAATACAACCGGGGGGTACACAGTGCACCCGTGAATTCTAATCTTGGAACACAGACTAGAGCGTCCCTTGCGGGACACCCCAAAAATTGCCAAGACCAAAAGAAGGTGATAGACCGGCCATTTTGGCCGTGGTATATACAGACTCAGAATACAAGGGTGGAAAACCCTGATGACCCATGGGCCGAGACAATTGTATGAAATGGGTCCCATGAAGTGGAGAGTGGGCAGCGTGTAGCGGTGTGTCCAGAACAAACCAGGACCCAGAGTAAGGATGGATGCTGTTGAGGAGGCGAGAGTGGGGGAACTATGGGTAGCTACTTGTGGGTCTAGGTGTGCAGGTGTTCATAGGTTCATAGGTTGGTACTAGGCTATCGGCCCTAAGGCCTATGCAAGCCTAGCCATAACAATTTCCTGGAAATTTCTTCCCACAATATTTACTTCTCTGGGCCCCTGTCTAGCAGTGCGACTGACATGATCACCAGGGTGAATTTCCTATCTCCCATCCAATCATCAAGGTTCCTTTTGAAGAGGGCCAATGAGGCGCTCTGCTTGACATATACGGGCAGTCTATTCCAGAGTATGGGAAGTCTCTGGGTCAGGAACCTATCCCTCCAGCATGTTTTGTTCATTGTGATGATAAGGTTTAGATCCCTGGAGCATGTGGCTCTGAGGGATTGGGATTTCTTTAAGTGGAGCATGTCCAACAGCTCAGGGTTTGACATGGCCTTGTATGTTAAGCAGAGATCACCTCTGAGTAGATGATATGCCACAGAGTATAGCTGGAGTTTTTTTACACGGTCAGCATATGGCATCTGCTTTAGGCCTGTGATTCTTTTAGTGAGGTATTTCTGTGGCCTTTCCAGCTGTTGCAGATGTCTTGTGAGGTACATACCAAATGGGGCATTATACTCTATAATGGGTCTAATGAGGGATGAGTACAGTGGGACAATGACTTTTTTTTTTCTGGATGAAAAGCCCTTAGTGATGAGGTGTGCCACATAGAAGGATTTCCTGACTGTTGTGGCAATGTGGTTATCAAAAGTGAGACCACTGTCCACTTGTGTCCCTAAGTCTCTCATCACACCTTCGATGTTTAGTGTCATGCATCCTATGTGGTAGTTCATGGGTACATGTTTTTTTCCAAAGGGGCTAACTATTTCCAAAGGGGATAACTATACATTTCTTGGCATTAAGCTTGAGCCCATGGCTCTGGCACCGGGCATCTGTTTCTGTAAGGCCCTTTTGTAGAATATCCACATCATTTGGGGATTCTATAATGGCTCCCAGTTTGCAGTCATCTGCAAACTTTGTTAGCCAGAGTCCCTCAGTGTTGGCTTGTACTTCAGAGAAGTAGATGCCAAACAAGAGTGGTCCCAGGACTGAACCATGAGGTACTCCACTTGTCACTTGTCTGGAGCTGGATTCGGAGTCTGCTACTTTTACAGTCTGGGTTCTATCAGTAAGCCAGTTGGCAACCCATCGAGTGACGTAAGGATTTATGCCTAGCTTAGTAAGTTTATATATGATTCCAGAGTGGGGGATGGTGTCGAAGGCCTTCGTGCGGTCCAGATAGGCTGTGTGGACTGCCTTACCCACATCCACAGCTCTGGAGACTGATTTGAAGAAGTCAATCAGATTCAGAAGACAAGATTGGCCCTTCACAAACCCAAACTTGGTGGGGTCCAGTGTTTGAAGGTTGCCAATGTCTTTGTTTATAAGTTCCATGATAATGTGTTCCATGCCCTTGCAGATCAGGCTTGTCAGACTGATGGGATGGTAGTTCCCGGGATCCAAGGTGGATCCTCCATTGTGGAGTGGGATAACTGTAGCTGTGCACCACTCAGTGGGCACGAAGCCTGAGGTGAGGCAATGATTAAACAGGACACTTAGGTGGGGTGCCAGTTCATTTTGTAGTTCATGTAGTACACAGCCTGAGATGTCATCTGATCCCATGGATGCTGTATTCTTAGCTTTGGAGAGTGCTATTTCTACCTGTGTGGCTGTAATTATCGGAATTTGGTAATCTTTTGGTATTGAGATGGGCCCTTTAGGGAGTGAGAGGGGGGTGAAGTTGGCACTAAATCGATCTGCCAGGATATTGGCAATATCCTTGGGATCAGTATATTTAATGCCATTCTGTTGTAGCTCAGAGCAGATCTGAGCATTGCCTTTTAGATTCTTGACATAACTATAGAATGCCTTGTGGATGTCTTTGGAATCTTTGGCAATTTTATTTTTGTAACTAGCTTTTGAGGATTTTATGAGGGATCTCAGTTTCTTACTGAGGCTGGTGAGGGAGTTTTTTGCATCCTGGGATTTTCCTCTTTTCTGCAACAGTTTGTTCCTTCTGTTGTATAGTTTGTTTATAGCAGGGGACCACCAGATTGGCTTCCTTTTTTTGGAGAAGATCATCTTGGTTCTATTTGGGATGGCACGATTCATGCACGAGTGGATGTGCTCATACAGTGCCTTAGTGTAGGATTCTGCAGTAGAACTTCCAGGTCCCGTCTGCATGGGTGTTGTGAAGTTTGTCACTTCTGACTTCAGTAGCATGAAGTTGGCTTTGGAGAAGTTTTTTAAGGAGGTTTCCTTACTGGGGGGTGGGGGTGGGGTGTGGATGTCAAGGGTGATTTGCTTATGGTCAGACCTGATCAATAAGGGGGTGACCACTGGTGTGGAGCATCTGTCTCCCATGTTGGTAATGACCAGGTCTAGGATATTGGAGCCCCTGGTGGGACAATGGATTAGTTGATCCAGGGCGTTGGAATTTATAAATTCCAAGAACCATTGGGAAAAGGAGTTGGTACCTGAGTAGTTTTCCCAATTAATGGCAGGGTAGTTGAAATCACCCAGTATTAGGGTGTTTGGTTGTATCTTAATATTTTCCATTATGTTTAGGAAGGTGTAGTGAGAATCTTGGGGTATGGTGGGGATCTGTAGCAAGCTACAATTTGGATTGCAGTCTTACCTAGTGTTAGTTGCACCTGGAGAATTTCAGATGCATTGTGTTGGGCAACTAATCTGGAGGTGTGAATTTCCTTGGTGAATATGGACACTCCTCCACCTTTAGTGTTTCGGTCTTGGTTTTGTGGCCGAAAAGTGTGGTACGAATTGTAGCCTGGTATTGCAGAGGTGCTCTCTGGAGCCTTGAACCAGGTCTCGGTCACTAAACAGATATCAATGTTCTCCATTTTTAGGAGTGCCTCGAGAGTGTGCATTTTGAGGTGTAGACTTCTAGCATTGAGTAGCATTACCTTCAGATTTTGCATGTTTGTATCTGTTATGGTGGTGGTTTTATCCTTTGAACCTTGCCTAAAAAAGGCACTATAGGGGTGGCAAGAGCTTTAGCCAGTAACCTGTTGGCTGATGTGGGCCTATATGGACAGCCCTAGGGATGTAAGCGAATGTGTTAATCGGGCAGAGGCATTGCCCAATGTGCAGCCACACCCACTATGAGTCCCACTGCAGCAAAGTGCAATCTATATGGCAAGGAACAGAATAACCAGATGCAGACGTATATATGTAGAGGTATGTGTGTGTATATCTACCCATAGTGAAATAGAGATAAGCCTCTCCATTTCCATAGTACAAATGTATACATACAGAGACAGAATACGGATACATACCCACATATAAATATATACATATGCAGACACCCATAGACCTATATATTGTGATATACATACATATATATATTATATACATATATATATATATATATATATATATATATATATATATATATATATATATATATATATATATATATTGATAGACAGCAAAATATAAATATACATGTATGCATACATATACAGACATATCTGTATATAGTAATGTACATAGATATATATATATATATATATATATATATATATGTGACTGTAAATATACACATGTATCTAGCTAGGATATGATACAGCAGTTACGAGTAACATATGTTCAAAGGCCATGCATATGGGGGTGAGGGGTTCAATAAACAAAAGTGTACCACGTAGCATCAACTCCCCCACCCCCCAGTTGGACCGGTGAGACATACAGACACACAATAAAGGTAAACACACCACTGCTTCCCAGACCACTGGCAGGATACTACCAGTGGGAAAGACCTGCCAGGTCTAATCCTAAAACATAGACATTGATGTCCCTTGTGGGACACCAAAAATTAATGATCGGAGGCAGTCCCGGTAATGACTTATCAAACCAGCCTGTAGATGTACACGGACCAGTAGGTTGTGCAAGCCTGATAACCCATGGATCAACACAACGTATGAAATGTGTCCCGACATGGAGAGAGTGGTCAGTGTGTAGTGGTGTGCTTATACCCCACCTGCACCCACAGTAAGAATGAGTGTTGTAGGGGAGTGGCAGGTGGGGGAACTATGGGTATGCAATTATGGGCCTAGGCGTGCAGGTGTTGGCTGGAGAAGTCGTATTAGGACCACCCCGGTGATGTAAGTAATATTCCAAAATGGGCATAGCTCACACCCATACTTATCAACCCCTAAGAGCATGTCCACTGGACAGGACATAAACCACTGGGGAAACAAACATCTTAACTGTCCCTGATTTCCAGGGACGTCTCGGATTTTGACTTGGTTTCTAACTCTGCCCCACGTAATCCCTCCTAAAACTAGTGACACATGGAGGAAAGGTGGTGAATTGCATGTAATGAATAACGACAGAATTAAGAGTTATAAGCATCATTTACCTCAGACAATGTGCATGAATTCATATGATCTGAGTCAATGTGTCAGGTTAATAACACAAATAATTTAAATGTGTCCCTGATGTTGTTATGCCGTATCCCTGATTCAGTTTGTATATTTCCCCAATCATATGAGAGGTCTGATAGGGACAGAAAGCACATATTCGACTTGACAACCTTAGAAAGATGATAGAATATTAGGTATGCAGTAGCATGACTCGGCTGAAGGATGTGGGTTCCAAACCTCAATTACTTGTTTGTATTGAAGAGTGTCAGTTCCCATGTATTAGCCAGATGGGTGCAGATTGTAAGAGGAACACACCAATGATATGAATCAAACTCTGGACAGGCCGCAGATTCCGTACAGTCAAACGGCATGCTGTCGCCTAATGGGCAGCCATTCCCGATACTGTAGGCATGTAATCCGATGTAATAGGCATCACAAGGTAATATCGTAGTCCTCACTCCCATGCAGGGGCATGAGTGGCAGATGCAAACACCAAATGCAGTGCAGTTGCAAGTGCGGGAGCAAGCAGGTGTAAGCCTGTTTGGCCACCAGTATGTGAGTATTACACAGGTAAAGCAATGTAGAGGTTAACTGAGTGTAAGAAACTGTAACCAGAGGTTAGCATTGCTTAGCACTGCACAAACCCATGCACACCAGCTCACAACTGCTTTAATATGCCTTAATTACACCATATCCAATGGCCTTGTTCTGGCCAGCAACAAAATAAATGTCCTCTGCAAAGCTTGAAACCAGGACCCTGCACACACAACTATTGTGATTTACCACTAAGCCATGGCAGATATACAGACATTGGACCTTATCACAAACATATTATCCAGCGCAGTCGTTTAACAGTATAGGAAATGTATTCCATCATGTAGATGTATGTTTGAGTGTTTATGGCCAGCATATAGCTACATACATATATAGATATATCAGGAAAATCCCAGGTGACAACAAAGCATTACAAAGGAATGAAAAGGGAAACACCAGCATTGCCTGTATTATGTAGTGGTGTCATCCTATGTAATATCAAGACTCCCTCAGACAAAAATGTGTCAGTTATACACGCAAACATTTGTGCATTGGCCATATACATCACTCTGTGCATGTTATTTACATTAACACAACAGTTCCAATCATTTTATGAGAACAGTACTCCTGCAAGGTGCTGTGTGCAAAATCATCATCATGATAATGGTACATAGGGTAACCATAGAGGGACTGGTAGTGTTGTGTTTACAATGGGGTCGTCCGCATCACATGTACCTGGAACATTTAGGAGTCATGTGCATACTAGGATCATGCACCTGAGAGACAGGGGTGAGGAAAACTGGAGTCTGTTGTGACACATATTAAAAGGGTTACATGTGTCCAGTGGATACGTGTGTGAAATGGACAGCTATGTATGGGGCAAATGTTGTTCTAGGAACCAAATGGCCTTCTGTTTCCATAGGGTGAGAGTGGGATGTGGGGGAAGGAGTGTAGGTATGCTCGTGGAGGATAGGTAGGGTAGGATGACAGACAAGACAGCATACAGGGTCGGTTTATGACACATGTGGGGGATACACCTCGGACAGGGAGGGGTGTTCGGCATTCACAAGCACATGAGCCCCCAGATGCAAACAGTGGGAAAGAGATCCCCAGCCATGGGCAGCCACCACTGTGCCAAAACAGCTGCAAAGGTGGCAGTGCTGGGGGCTGTCTAGTAGGGGAAGCCTCACCCAGTAAATGTGACACTCTGCCCTTGAGCTGGCTTATCTGGCCTTGAAACCTTTTATTGATCCCCCTATGCACCACGTCCAGGACTGTACAACAGTGGACATGTTCCTGTCTGGACCTGCTGCCAGGGGGGACAAGCTCCATCCTCAGTGGCAGTAACACTAGAAGGCGGTGCAGAGCCAACAGAGGTGGAGGTCCAAGGCTGGGCCCCAGATGTGCTGGTGCCTGGTGCCATAGCTAGCTGGAGTGGGACAGAAGGTTCTGGTGGGACCTCCAAACCCATACAGCCTATGGTGTTGCAGTTTAAACACAGATATGGCTTAGTAATAGCCAACAGCATTCAGGATTACTTACAACAGCATGCATAGATATGACCATCAACCCAACACAACAGATGGTATACAGTTGCAGAGAGAGCATAACACATACATATATACTGCAAGAAATCTGTACAATGTGTAGAAGACTTGTGACAGCAGCTATGAACAGTGGCCCATTATTGGCATGTCACTGAGAACCCCAGACAGTGTCTGTCATATCACTGTTTCATGTGACATATGTCCAGTCAGGGATGTGATGGCAGTAACTTATCACTATCACCTTGTACTGGCTGCAATCCTCACACTATGCTCCTGCTGTTCACAGATGTGTGTTCAGTGAGTAACACAGGAAACAAATGGTTCCACACACTGATCAGTTACCAGATGGCCCTACAGATGGGGGTCCCTCACAAACAGAGCACTGTCTTGTCAGTTTTAAAACATGCAGAATAGCCATTACCACACAGACCTTGTTAAACCGGCAGTTGTCTCAATGAAGCAAAGCTACACTTACATGCTGTAGTCATGTCTGGCACATCTCCCTCCTGTCTTTAGGCTATTTCCTACTGTGTATGTAGTTTGAGGAACATCCATATATCATCTGTGATGCCATTTACCAAACACCAGATCCAGGTACCACTCACAGTGACTGTCATGGGAAAACACCAACATGATGTTCCTGGATATTGTAATGTGTTCTTCATTTGAATGGATATGGGAACATCATTGCAGCTGTTCCACATGCAATCAGCTAGAGGAGGACTGCAATAGGTGCATAGGCCATCAACCGAACATGACCATCACTTACAATAAACACGCTGCTGCTGAGCAGGTGTACACCTCCACATCCACCAGAGAGTGTGTGGGAGGGACAGACAGAGGCAAAGTACATCAGAGAAGGGCTTGGAGACTAAAACCTAAGCAACTTCTGTCACACACCTACCAGTACAGGGGTTCAAACCCCTGGCTTACTAGTCATTACTATTACAAGTGCATGCAGGTACTCCATGTGCCACAAAGCTGACATGTTGGTGTGCCATAAGAACATATATGTGTGTTGGTGTGCAACATCTGCAACAGAGATATAGTAGACAGACATTAGGTGTAGAACACATGGCTGTCCACATGAACGGATGTCATTGTCAACACAGCCACACTCTCTAATGGACTCACAATGACACTCTTTGCCAGGCCCACATATTCACTCCGAAACCACTTAGTTTGCCACACTGCAGTAATGCACAGGTACTACATGCACTACAGGGGATATCTGGAGGTTCTATGGGCTAGGGCATGTGAATGTGTTTGACATCTGTCGGTATGCCAATGGGAGTTATACTGGGAGTGACTGTGGTTGGGAGCATCATACCCACCCATGCAGACACAAGGTGCCAGTACTGACATGCATGTGTGCATTGCTTCATGGGTGTGTCGTGGTTGGATGTGGAAGATGGCTGTACAAGGCTGGGTGAGGGGTAATCCTTGGCATCACACCACATGACAATGGTGTGCAGTGTGGTACAGGGGTGTAGTGTCTGCAATGTCCCACACAGATTGGCATTGTATGAATTGTCCTGACATCCTGGTTACCATTGTGTATGGCCATAGCTTTGCAATGCATGCCATGTCTGCATTTGATAGTCCTTGACATGGACATTGCCTGGGATGTGCATGTCCCACAATAATGTACAGTGACATGTACAGATGTACCTGGATTGGCTAGCACATGTTGTGTACACAGACCGTTATCCTCAGATATGCCAATACTGGCTTGGTGTGGCAGAACCTGCTTATAGTCAGCAGGTTGACCCTGCACCTGCATTAATAGCATGATACAGGTATTCCCTGACATTGGTCCATACAGGGTACATGTGTAAGGCATTGTATGGCTTCTATGGATCACATTTGATGGCACCACATATGTTGCAGGCATCCAGTGGGGAACATAGTGAAGGCACATTGTCCGCAATTATGTGCCTATTGTACTGCTGTACAGCGTGCCATGCCCTCTGCAGTCCACTGCAATCACACCATGCCTACTATCTGTCATCAATGTGCAGGGTACGAGCAACATAGCGGGATATTCTAGGCAAGTGTGTTTGTGTATGACACATGGGTGCAGGACATATTCCGGGTAATAGTAGGGTTGCATACTTTGTTCACCAGGCCTTTTGCCAGATGTAGGGGTATGGCTTTCCAACACAGTCCCTTGGCTGACTGACATCTGTACTCCTCGTGAGGTGGACATTGTGACATATAAGACGAACACCATATAGGAAAACTACTACAAAATCCGCTCCTCAACATGTCCAGTGGTTAGACACTCACAGCCACCTCCACACAGGCTCTGACAGTCAAATACACACACACACACACACACACACACACACACACACACACACACACACACACACACACACACACACACACCTGCCATGTTCTGGAATAGAACCTCTACCTAACTAGTGTATCACACTACAGCAATACTCAGTTACAGCATGCGCTACGGAGAACACTGGGTTACAGTAGTCCCAGAGGTGTATATGCAGGTGGGTGTCATCAGCAGGATTGCCAAAGAAGGGCATTCTACATGTACCGTGGGTTGTACATGTTTGTTACCTGCGTGTACCCGCTACTTACTGTCAGGAAAACACAATCACACCTGCTTAAAAGTGTCTTATGTGGTCCTAATTGACAGTATCAACAAGGCTTGCAGGTCTCAAATCCTGGACCATGCACACTGAGGTCACTGGACGTACCACTAAGCCATCTGGTTTGTTCACATTTTGCATGGAGTCTATAATGCACATCCTACTACTGGTATTCCACAGTACTGAAAACAAATGGGACAGTCCCTTTGTGTACATATTTACAGTACCCTTGAATGTACTGTACTCTGTAAAACAACAAAGACAAGTCTACATCTGTACAACTGTCATACTTACATATATATATGCACCTACGGGATGTGTACACACATACATATATATATGCATATACACGCACATCAGTACGCTCTTTGTGACACAGAACTGTTCGAAAGGAACTGATGTGTACACAAAACAGAGGCATCTCTTGTGTTATAACATTTAAATCATAAGCAGTTCACCAGAGAAGGGATGGTTGCTGTGTATGCATCATTTGTGGTGGAGAATGGTGGCTAATGTAATCTACCCCGGGGATTGTGGAGTTAGGCTGAGGGAATGATGGGTATGGACTTACACCCCAGCAACCACTTCTGTGTCACTGCTCGACAGTGTCACAGGGAAATAGCATACCCAACTGTAGTCGTGCTTGACTATGTATTCTTTATCATTCCTAACTATGTAATACTTTGTAGACACCGGTCACCACAGATGGCTGCCATGTTGTGCTAAAAGACATTACACATGTGTAAGCCTGGCTACAGGGTAGTCACACACACATACATGCACACATTTGCCAGTATTGTGCATACACGTCTTGCCTATGTAAAGGTAACTAGTACAGTGGTATGCAGTTGGGGTATGTGCCACAGAACACATACAGTTACACTCACTGATTCCACATCTGAGCTCAGTGACATCACAGGACCAATTACTTGCAGTGGATAGGGGGGAAGAGAGAGGTATAGTGGCTGACAAGGATAAAGGCCAGTGCAAAAGGAGGTATCTCTTTGGAATGCAGCAAAACTCACTGCCATGATAGGATGCAGACACAAATACACACATACAGCCACACTCAGCCTAGACTGGCACACACACTCAGGCATTTGCGGAGACACACACAAACACACCCAGCCATTTGCTGACACACACACTCAGGCATTTGCTGTCAGACACACAAACGATTGCTAGTGGTGGAATCAGAACTCCTGCCTACCTAAGGATCACTATTACTGTACAATGCAGTTATGAGATGAGCAACAGAGATTACACATCCCAAGGCAGTCAGACTGCCCTTCTACAATTGACAACAATGGGGAGACTGACAGTCACAAAGTACATAGCTGTAGACTTGTGTGTTTAAAGTAGGTGTCCATTACAACCTGTATGCACAAACAAGACACACCATCCACAGGTAGGCCAGAGAGTTATAGTTGTAGCACAACAGGATCCTGAACTGGAGTATGGCCATCTGCGGAATGGACAACTACTATCACTATACAGGGTTACAGTGGGCATGCCCATACACTTAGCAGCACAGTGCTGTTTGGGATGCACTATGGCTACAACTACACAAGGTTATACTGGGCATGCTCATACACTTAGTAACAAAGGGCTTGTTGGATGCACTGATTCTTACCACTGAAGGCCACAGTGTGCATGTGTGAGCCACCTTGTGTAATGGTACTGAGGTGCAGGTGACAAGATGACCTCTCCCGGCTGTGGTAGTAGTTGTCATTATTAGCAGGACTGCTACCTTAAGTATATCTCACATTGGTCATATACACAAGTTCTGCTGCTGTCTGTCACCTTACATGGGGCATTTGCTACCAAGCACAATAATGCCATGCACAGTGATGTCATGGTATGGGTGGCAACTGCTAGACCAAAACAATGAGCCAATGTCCTGCTGCTATTATGAGGTCGTCCAGTGTCTGTCATTCCAGGCTGTCATGACCGAACGATGAGCCCTTCAACACAGAGCAAATGCATCCATGTTACACGTGTGTGTGGATAATACCTAGGTTGCATTTACCCATATAACCGCATTCCAAGGCAAATGTCCTACACACAGAAGTAACAGCCTGAGACCTACATGATAATTGTATTGGATGTCTATGCTAGCTCGTGCTAGATGTGTGGCTTTAGTAATCCATTAGTTCAATGTAGTACCTACAATGGGGAATACCGACATCTGTGCAGTGAGGAACATCTGGCTAAAGGCTCTGTAGTGCACAATTGCACTAACACCATATAACTCTGATCCAGGCATGTGGGCCATAACAGTGGTATGGACCATACCAGGTGGTGGTGTACACATATTCATAAAGGCTACTCAGGTGTAAGGACCACTACTCTGACATAACGCATCACAGATGAGTCAGGTACAGGTGACAGTGGCAAATGCTGCATTCTATGTTGTATCCTCATATACATGCACAACCTTGTTCCCAGACTACCAACACTCATCCATATGTGCTATGACATATTATGGTCGGCCACCAGATAACCCTCGATTGGTGGACTGTACCTAGGCCTACATCAACTGTGCAATGTACCCATGTACAGACACAGCTGCATAATGTGCTATGCAATGCAATAGTACCACTGTTTGTAACCTGTTGTACACATACCAGGGTCCTTTGGATGTTGTCAGCATTAACACGGTCGACTGTTGCTGTACACCAGTAACCAACACCCTCATGGTTGGATATGACCTAACCATACCTGCCCTGGATATGTACATCCCACACTCATACAACATATATTACATTACCATAGCTTTCGTTTACCTATTTCGTACAGGTGGCTACAGTCATTGCACACATGCACATGACAGATAGCATGCTAACAGTACATAAGGTTCAATATCTATGTTGACAGAGGTAATATCCCCTCTCTACTGGTCACCCATGACACCTATCATATCATACAACACCTTATGTGGCATGTATGTCTTTAGACATGTTCACCTAATGCAATGCCTACAAACATACCCAAATAACAGGACCATAGGACCTACACAAGGCCTATATTGACAGACTCAGGAAAATCCAGCTCTGCACTGCATGTTCCTGAGTAGTCACAGGTGATATGTTCATGACGTGTACAGCCATGTGTGGCCACAGCTCCTACATATACCCCATGTCAACAATTGCAATCCATGCATGCTGTGTGCTATCTGGACATTAGCCTTAGTACTACAATAGCCAGTACATGCTGGGGCAAGATGTTTACAAGCCACAGACCTCACACATGCTTGAATGATTGTACTGCCTAGCTCTAACAGAGCACATTGCTGGCACTCTTCCAGTACACATGAGGTGCGTGTGGCAAATATGATGTGCTTACTGTTGATCATTACAGTGCCCTGGCCTCACCATGGCACTGTCAAGTAACAGTTTGTAGGAGCATGATATGGAATAATGCTGTGTGTGTCACGCTGATATGTGCTGTTGTCATATATGTACACTTGGCTATTCAGTGAAAGTGGTGGTGTCCTACCAGTACATGAATACAACATCCATTATGGTGTAATGCTCGGCTATGTTTCACACATGGCATGGGGATGGTGTGGAATGTATCCTCTTGACCTGCTAGTGCACGTACTGATGTAGACTGCATATGTGTACATGTATTGCTGTTTGTGTAGATTCCATGTGTGTGCAGTGTCTGATGTCTGAAGGTGACTGTTATCCTAGTACATCATGCTGTTACAATACAGCCTCAACATTGCCAACTGTATATGGAGATATGCTCTAAGTACAGTAAGCAGTACATGAGTTATGGACGGATGTTTGGACATGACTACTAAGTTGTGGGGCTTTTTTGCAGATGAATGATTAGTGAGGACAGCTCACTGGTGTGTTACAACCAGTCCTAAAATAACCTGTTTACCTGCTAACGTCAGGTTTTGTTAATTGAAGTGGAAGACAGACAATGTAGAATGCTGTAAGGATGACACCGAAGGCAAACCCCATGACACCTGTAACAGTAATACCTACCCTGTGCATATATTGTGCATATATCAGCACAGTTGTCATAGGAAAGAGTCAGTAAGCATTGTACCAGATGTGATAGTGCTGTACTGTTGTAGTACCTATCATGAGATAGTCATGTGTTTGATTCACAGTACTGACACGTGTGGGTGTGTGTCCATATATGTCACATATGTTTGGGAATACATCCCACATGTTATCACTCTCCTGAACACTGTTTGTGACACCAGTACAGAGTGAAGTGTGGAAAGAAAGCAAGCCATAGGCAGGTGGTTAAACCACACACATGTAAAATGTCTGTGTGTGACATAGGTGTATATCTTTGTGAATGCCGGTGTGTGTGTGTGTGTGTGTGTGTGTGTGTGTGTGTGTGTGTGTGTGTGTGTGTGTGTGTGTGTGTGTGTGTGTGTGTGTGTGTGTGTGGCTGTCTGTGTGTATGGCTGTCCGGTTCCTGGAGTGAGGCTGTATTTTACCATAGTGGAATGTTAATGCCCTCTCCCCCATCCAGTCAAAGCAGTCTAGCATCCCTGTTGATAACATCAATCGTAGATGGGCATACTAACCGCATGGTAACATGTACACCCTGGGGTGTGACCTGTTTTTACATAGCCTACTGATGGATCCCCCCTCCCCACATACACTCACTGTACTGTAGTATCCCTGTCGATGTCCTCGATCTTAGGTCATTCCAACTACCTGGACATGTGTAATCTCTGTGGTGCTTCTTGTAATTGCATAGTACTATAATGATGATATGCACATAGGCAGGGGTTGACATCCAAACACTGGCAACTGTGTGTGTGTGTGTGTCAGAGTGTGTGCTACTGTGTCTGGAATCCCTGAATGTGTGGGTGTGTCTGTGTTTGCATGCTGTCATGGCAGTGGCTATTACTGCTTCCCAATGAGAAGCCACTATTTCCACTGGCCTTTACCCTTGCCATCCAGCATACCACACTTTTACCCACTCCACGCTTCAGGTAACTATACCTGTAATGTCACCCACTATGGATGCAATGGCTCTGAACACAGTAGCTTACTACACAGCTATCATGCTCTCGGATCATTAGAACAGTAAACATAATTGAAACATGGGAGAATATAACTGTGATGTGGAAGCTACAAAGTGCATGCAGGTATTGTCATACTGACCTGTGGTAGTCAACATGTACATATGGGACTCCGGCATACACCAACATCCCCCGGCACATGCAACTACACCTGGAAGAGGAAGGCAGAACGTCAGGATCAACATGCTGTTAGTGTTGTTACACATGATACATGCTGTCAAACGTACAAAATGCATTCTAAAACTGCAATACATGTTATGTCTGCTGCCTGTCAACACTACTCAACAATATTAATCTACAATTGTCTACCTAGTATGTTCACCCTGTGCATCAGACCATATGAAAATGTCCCTGCACCGATGGTGTGGATGACAGGGATGTGGCACAGGCATCATATGCACAGGGTGATGATGTTTGCCAGAGGCCTAGGCTGTGCCATTGGATGACATCATGCATGTGTGTTAGGGTCTGTGATATCACTGTGTGTGTGGATGTTGTGTGTGTGTATGATGAGGTGCCCTACATTTGTTTCCAGTGTGTGTGTGTGTGTGTGTGTGTGTGTGTGTGTGTGTGTGTGTGTGTGTGTGTGTATGCATGCACACAGGTCTGGCATGAGGATGGCCTACACAGGGGTAATATTGACAGCTGCAGACTGTACAAGGCAGGTGTCACAGTTCACTATGTCTGGCCATGGCCACGTGACCTGCACCTGCCAGGGGTTGCACGGGCACTACCAGGCAGAGGTCCAGATTGGGTACCGTCTGATGACACATGTCCACTGGAATCGTGTCCTTGTTGGGACTGTCCAGGACCACGTGCACATGGCCTGCTGCATCCTGGTGTGGACTGCACAGCACCAGTAGCACTGCTGCTGCTACCCCCACTATGGGAGCGGGCATGTGCAGTAGCATGTTTATGTAGACCTTCAACAGGTGATGTAGCTGGCCTACGTCCACGTGCCCAATGCCTCACTTCCACCAGGTGTTCCAGCACAGACATTCCACGCTCGAGGATTGACATGCCATGGTCAAGGACTCCCACCATGTCACCCAATCGTCTGTCCAAAACATCTGCAAGATGATGGTGAGCATTTGCAAGTGCCTGGATGTTGTCAGTTAATGAACGGACAGCAGCCCACTGAAGCCTCAGACCGTCTCTGTTGTGCCATTCAGCATGCGCCTGTGCTTCCATTACAGCCTGAAACATGTGTCTGGTGACTCCAGCTGATGTGCCTGGTCCTGCAGGGGCATGTTGGCTAGTGGTCCTCCTACGAGCAGCGCTGGGAACATGTCTGTGTGGGACATCACCAGTCTGTTGACTGGGAGCATGGTGTGCAGGCACACCTTCCATAGTCACCACACTTCCCTGTTCCATGCTACCACCCACCAACTGTCCTTCCACTATGGCTGGTGGTGATGGGATATGTGCAGGCAGGGGAACTGTGTGTGAGGATGAGGGGGAGACAGGTGGATAGGCAAACAATGGCACTGATTCAGCCCCTGACAACCCTGCCTGTGCATCAATCATACTATCATCATCACTGCTAGAGTCTGTGGTGACACTAACATCAGGTAGACCGCAGGGGGGCGACACACCTACATCAACACCTGTGAGGGGAAGACAAGAACTGTACATTACAAGTTATACCAGACACACACAGACAGAGACACACACACACAGACAGATAGAGACACACACAGACAGACAGAGACACACACACACAGACACACACACGCAGATAGACACACACAAAGACACATAGACACACACAGACACACAGACAGGGACACACACAGACACACAAACACACAGACACACACAGACACACATACAGACAGAGACACACACAGACACACACAGACAGAAACACAGACAGAGACACACACACAGACACACACAGACACAGACACAGACACAGACACAGACAGACACACACACACACACACACACACACACACACACACACACACACACACACACACACACACACACACACCCTACATGCAGGTGATATGGCAGATGGCATTCAGCTTAGACAATTATAGTTTCAGCTTAGGCAATTATAGTGGTAGTCATCATACATCCCTGAGCTGCACACAACAGCATGCATGTGGTATAGCAGACGGCATGCACCTTACATAATTATAGTGGTGGTTAGCATACATACCTGTATTGCACCATTTGTGTTAGTAGCCTATGTCCCATACCTGCAACACAATGCATGCACTTTGCACCATTGCACTGCACTGCCATGGTGTGTGCAACATACACCACATGTTAATGGACCATCGCTGACCTTTGTACATCTGCCACTGATGCTTTGTGTTGGCCACCACCCCTATGTGTGAGGACATGAGCAGTAGGGTATGTCAACTGCATACTATGGTTGCCTGAGCCCTAGCTTGCATATCTCCCCCAAAGCAGTGCATGTCTGTCCAACATTATTCCGCCTACCCCTGAGCTGTGTCTAGACTTTGTGCATGTGGCTGTACACACATGTTTGACATGGCTGTCCCTACTTTGCAATGGTGCTACAGACCAGCACAGGTTTACAGTACATCAGCCTGCTGTGTGGCGTATGACCTTGCCAATCACATGTAGTATGACATGTCTTCTGCTGACATGTTGAATGACATGCATACTTGTGTAACAAAATGTTGTCCTTTCCAATCTACAGTACAGTAATGGTGTCCCAATGCAGTGACGTGTTATACTGACATGGGCCTTCAGCTGATGCAATGTTGACTGTCCACCCTACAAATATGCAGGGACATACTGCACATTGAGCTGATGTGCATAGCCATTGCAGGGCATCATGTGGCTTCACAATTGCTATACAGTGTGAGCTACTGACACGGTTAATAGCCATGACTATGTTCACATACAATACCTATCTAATGTGGAATGTGACCTGCATCACCGAGGTGTATACACAATAAACCCTAATGTGGAATGTGTGACACAGGTCACAGAAGGGCATACGGATGACACCCCTGCACATCTGCAACCATATTACTGATACCTGTAAACTATGCCCACACATGACTAACTTACAAATTCTCTATGTCCCACATGCCATCTGTGTACCTCACACACATGAGGAGCAGGCATGACAATGATATCTGACACCAGCAAGGTGAATCTACTGTATCTGTGGCTTGATGTGGATGTATGTCTATGTTGTGCAACACATGTATCTACTTGGATACTGTATAGGTGAATGTTTCCATGTCGTGACACACTCCAGATGTTCAGGACATGTTATGTGGTGGTTTCATGTTATGCCTATACAAGCTGTGCACAGGCCTGTATGATGTTTAGTATTTCACATCTGCAATATCACCATTACACAAAGGCCATAGTTGTATTGTGTCGAGCCAATGTACAACAAGGTGTACACACACATGTACATCACTTCTACTGTGTGCTTTGCTTCATGTCTCTGGCCATCCTCCATGGCCATATGTACACAGGTGCAGTCCAATGGTTGTGATGGCCATCTTATTTCACATGTCAGTGTTATCCCATATGACATACACCCATAGATGTCATATGCTCCACTGAGGACAGGGTTATGCAGACAAAGGGTGGTATGTATGGGATGTGAGACATGTTTTGCAGGATAGCTGAGCAGTGTTGCAGTCAGCCCACTACATGTCATGGACATGTCTGATAGCACATGACATTGTGTGACATTCATAGCAAGGGTATACTCCACAAGGGTGTATCCTGTGAGCCGGGCATACTCCAGCTCCAACACATTTAGTGTGTGTGTACACATATGCTCTCTGTACAGTACTGTTCATATTCCCAACATGTGTAATGCTGATATGTAGCAGCTGTCCCTACAGTGGAACACACCTCCACCATTGTATTCACTGTTGTCCACACATCTGGCAATGACCGTTTGGAAGGTTTAGTGTAGGTGTTTCATATAGTCTACAATTGTTTCACATAGGTAAACAGTGTGATGCATTGCAGGTCTGACCAGTGTCCATTACCAGGACTGCCATACATTATGTGTACGTGTGTTATGGCAGATAGCATGCAATTAATATGTTCCGTGCATTATCAAGCCTGGTAAATAATAACAGTCTCACCTGACACAGGCTGCTGTCACTGCAAAATGCCAGAGGTACCTAAACAGGGGTGTCACAGCAGTAAGATCATTATCCACACCTCTGTGGTAGCTACAGGGTGCAATGTCCATGTTAGCACATAAGCCAGTGCAATACACTATACTATAGAGTATGCACATCTGTGCATACATAGAGTAGCAGACTATAGTATGTGGCATGTGTGCATACATGTTTGCATATGATGTTACATTACATATTGTACAGTAACACATGTAACTATGTGATATATGGTTGTATTTTATGTGCAGTAGTGACTTACCAGGCAACTCCAGGCTCGGTGGTTGAGAGACACCCACCTCCACAATACCAGCTAACCCTTGTGGATGGAGGTCTGCAGGTATCCCCAGGTTGGCCAGTAGCTCCTCTGTACGTGTAAGTGGGGGCTGGGTGAGTGGCCTCCCCATCTGTTGCACCTTGTTCCCTGGCAATTGCATTAGCATGCTGTTTCGCCCATCTTATCTGGTCAGTGCAGTGCCAGCGCACCTGCTGATAGGTGAGATTGTGACCACCAACATCATTTACCCTCCTGCAGAGTTCCTTCCACAGATCATCCCATTGCTGTGCATCCTGTGGCACATGGCTGAAGAGCGCTGTGTAGATGTCGAGGAGGTATGGGATGAGGACCTCATCCTCCAAGCGGCTGTATGGCGGCAGTCGGTTATGGGGCATACCTGGAAGACATAACGATGGAGACAGGTCACAGTAACTCACAGAGAAGTACAGCAGTGCAGCTGAACATACATGTGTATCACATTTATTAAGTTTACAAGTACGTCTTTGTAGATCTACATGACACTAACACCACTGACATGTATAAGTCACACACATTTGACACATACTGGTGATGTGATGTTATTGCCATATATGTGTGTGTCATGTGATGACATTGCTCATACACCATGTGGATGTTGTCTTGATGTGGGCATGTCTGTTTGCCTGTAGTGGTGTCTTTACCTATCAGCACATGCCTGGATGTGTTCACATTAAGGCAATTTACCTTAATGCTGTGTATATGCCAGATATATAGTCATACATAGCCGTTAGGGACATGACCTGTGACCCTGCAGACTTGCAAGCATGTATGTGTTTTGCAATATACATCCACATGGCACTGTACAGCTGTGTAGCATCCTGCCATGTTTTGCCTGTGTTGCGCATATGTAACACATGAGACAATAGCTAGCCTGGTATTTGCAGGGTTAGATATCAACTATGGCATGTATGGTCATAGTGATGTGGTAGGCTATATACCCTGGGCCATTTATGAGCCTAGACAGACAGGTGACCTAGCTGTAGGCAACAGACAGGTAATATTCAGTGGCCAGTTCAAGCAGTGCCACAGAACTGATACACGATTACTGATATATTTGGCATGTGGTCATCACATCATGTCACAGAGAGGGCCGATGTGCAGCTTTGCTGGACAGGGATGCATAGTATGGCAAGAGTATGTTAAGGGTACGGGACAGTGATCTGTCAGGCATGTTGTGATCCTTATACTAGAAAGGTGGATGTCCATGACGTATGTGTTTATTTGGGATCAGGATGTGTTAAGTGTAGCATGTCCAACACCTCTGGGTTGGACATGGCTTTATTCAGGGTAGGTAGCATGCTACATAGTGCAGCTATGGATTGTGAAGGCAGTGTAGACCATCTACACATGGGCAATGACCCTTAAAGTAAATATGTGATCTATTATGGGTCACATTGGTGTTGAGTATGGCTGAGTAGTTATCTCTTTATTAATGGATGACACCCTTGTCATGATCAGGGGTGCCACATATGACTGTCTTTTGTGGTGATGTAACTATCAAAGGGAAGTACTGTCCAGCTGCATCTCATACACACAGTTGCCATTATGTTGACCGCTGCCTAGGTGGTAGTTAATGGGTACAGGGTTTGTAACATAGGGGATGACAATGCAATACTTAGCTGTCAGAATGTGGCCATACATCACACACCACACATCTGACACACTAAGGCCCTTCTGTATGTTGAATGCAGCACACAATGAGTTGACTATTGCTCCTAGTTCATAGTCATTTGCAGACATCAATAGGCTGATGCCTTCTGTGTTAGTCTATGCGGTATAGATACCAAAGAGCGGGAGTACCAGGAATGACCCCTGTATTACTGTGGCTGGCACTAGTTTTATGTGCGTGTATTCATCAGACACTTTCTGTAGTGTGGGTCCTGCCAGCAGTCCATTTGCCAACGACTCCTGTGACATAGGTATATACACCTAGTTTACTGAGTGTAGCTAGAATACAGTATGGGTGATGGTGTCCTACGACCTGGCAAAGTCATGATATGCAGTGTGAATCAACCCTATTGTCATCTACATCTGTACCGAATACATCAATTACATTGACCACGGTTCATGGCCGTACAGACCAGACTCAGCAGGGTAGTTGTGCACTATGTCCCATTATCAATTGTGTCTCCCCCTTTGTGGGGTGTGATAACTGTTGGTGTGCACCATGCAGTGTGTACACAGCCTGACATGGAGCTATGATTGAACATGATGAGTATGTGGATAGCTGAATGTTCTTACATTTGTGTAGGATACACCCTGGGATGTTGACAGGTCCCATGAAAGCTGTATGTATGGCATTAGCGAGTGCAGCTTGTACCTGCATTATTGTTAGTACAGGGGCCCTGTAGTGTAAATGGATATATTACTAAGTTTACCTGTTGGGGGTGGGGGGAGGTGGGAGTGGGTTTAGGTTCTTCAAGACCCTATCTGGATGAGTGGATGCTATTTCTGTAGGTGCAGTACTTTCCATGTCATAGTGCTGTGCAGCACGGCAGGTCTTGTTGTTGCCATTACGATTAATGACACAGCTATAGAATGCTCTGTACTTGGCCTCATAATATGTGGCTGATTGGTTTCATGGTAGCTTTGCGTAGTTTCATGTGGTGTATCTGCATGTTACTGAGGCTGACCAGGGATCACCTACACTCATGTGTGTTCACTCTTGCAAGAGTTACT
The DNA here is from genome assembly GCF_019279795.1 of Protopterus annectens. NCBI lineage: Eukaryota > Metazoa > Chordata > Ceratodontiformes > Protopteridae > Protopterus > Protopterus annectens. The sequence goes on from NC_056728.1 coordinate 379,324,232, forward strand.
GCCTTATGTGGTAAGTTTAAAGCATGGTACCACCAGTTTGCCTACTTGTTTGTATTGGGTTGACTCCTGGTTCTGTTTCAATGGCACAATCACTGCACATATGTGACTGCTTAAGGTTCATTTGTGTAGTAGTAAGCATTTGCACATGCATTGTCCATCTGCATGGGTGCCATGGCACGCACCACTCTGCTCTTAGGGAACATAACATTGGCTTTGGAGACTAACTATGTGTAGCATACTGTTAGCCCTGTTTGTGTGACTACTATGATCTGGGTCAGTGGGGTCAATGGAATCCAACATCATTGAGCGCAGGTGTTGGTACATGAGGAGTCTTCACAAGGTCATAATGGAATAGTTGAGAGTAGCCAATAGTATGGTTCTGTCTCAGACTTAATCTTCCCCATTACAGCACATTATAGCAGTTGGGAAGTCCACGGCCTGGTGGGTGATCTGTCTCAAGGTGCATTTTGAATTCCACTGTGGCACAAAGGTAGTTGCTCAGCATAATGCATCTGATGTTAACCAAGTGCAATTAGCGTGGGGGTGTACATATTCTTCAGGAATATGGACACACCTGTGGCCCATGTGTTCCAGTAAAGGATAATGGGCAAAAGGTGAGGTATGTGTTATAACATGGTCATGAAGGTGTGCTCTCTGGAGTGTTGAAACATGTCTCAGCCACTGCACAGATATGTTCTCCATGTTAGGGATTGACATATGTGTGTCCGTGTAGTGTTTCTGACATGTATCATTGTGTAGCGAGACCTGCAGTGTATTGCTTGGCTGTCCCTGTAACAGCAGTGGACCCTCACCTGAACCGTGCATGATGAAGGCACTATAGGGGAAGCATGAGCCCTAGGCTGTATCCAGATTCCCAGGGGTGACAGGTGCAGGCCCTGTCTGGCAAAGCATCATGGTCTGTCAACCATGTTATCCCAGGATGAGAGATACTGGATACCCTGCAACATGTACCACTACACTAGACATTTGTGGAATACAATCCTTTTTTTCCTGTACTGCAGTATCATTCTGGCCAAAGGCAGAATGCTACCCAGGCCTTGGGACATACCTGCATGGCCTACAAGACCTGACAGTTCCTACATGTGTTTCCATGCTGTCCAGGCTACTGCATCACAGGTCCTGCACAACAACATGGAATATGCCAGAGCCATGTGTATAGATCAAAAGGTGGTCTGAGTGTATGAGTATGTGGCTAATCATGTCAGACAGGCAGCTGACACTATGTATGCCCTCGTATAGATCGGTGTGTAACATAGTGTTAGAGTTTGCATTCACAAATGAGTACTGTTGGGCATGTTTCCGGTCATGTGTTCAGAGGTGTGGCACAATTATGCAAACTATGTCATACAGTTTGTGTATTTCGGTGTCTGTCTCTTCCTGCTAGGGGGGGGGTCACTTGTTTGGCCAGATACTTGGACGCGTCTGTAAATGTGTGTGATTTCCGGTAGTGTGTGTGGGTGTCCTTACTGTGTTCTGGTAAGGGTATGTGTTGGTTGTGTTAATGAGCTGCATGTGTTAACCTACACCTCATGACTGTCCAGTCCAGTCATGGCTGTAGACTTGGCTGCTGTCCAGCTTACCCCTGTAGCTGCATCCCAGACAATATGTGGGGTGTGGTGTTTGGTGGGTCTGGCAGTGTACATGGCACAGAGATTACATTCCCCCAGGATGGCCAGATACACAAAGCTGACATTAGGAAACACCAGTAGCTGACTAGTGGACATGCCTGTATGAGCAGTCAGTACTACAAGTACCAAGTACTGTATTTAGTTTACGTATTGCCTATGAAGATGTTTTAGACAGTGATGCTCACATGTAATTATTTGTGTTATGGACGTGACAACACTGGCTATTATGGAAACATTGTAACTACCCTTAGTAGCAAACCTCCTCTGAGGAGCACATCACATCCTGTTAGTTGATTACAGATGATGCATGTGTCTACAGGTCTGTTTCCATCTCTGGGTATATACTCACATATCCACCAGGACAATGAGCTCTGTTGGGCACAGACACCCACTCCCCAAACAGAGTCATGTATCAATCAGCTCTAATGCCACTATCGACATGATCAGGATATAATCAGATAGTGTGAGCCATCACCTATGATGCGGCTATTACACATGGGCAGCTGTCTCCTATGTCTTACACTCCTACTGCAGATGTTACACTGGAGTTAAAGATGATGTTAAAGATGATGTGCAACCTGTTTGATTACCAGTACTGTGCACTACCTTACATACGGTATGTGCAGGTGGCTGTTAGGTTGGACTACACAAACCTGGTAATTCAACCAGTGTGTCTGTACTCTCAATATCCACTCTATGTAGGTGTGCAGATAGCCATTTGGCCCAGCCCTGTAACAAGGGTCACTACACATTTGCATAACATGTACACATGCACAGCTGTTATTGCTTGCAAATGATAGTAGAGAGGCGGATATTACATGTGTTATGTGCATGGATAGTTACCTGGCTCTTCCAATTATCTTTGCTGTCATGCTGCTAACCTGTCAGATGAATACTAATGCTATGTATCCTGTCATTGAGTATTGTAATTGCCAATAGATATAACTACCGTTTGCATAACATAACAAAACTGCTATATAGAATAGAATACAGATCGGCCTAGAATACTGTACATTACACAGTTATTGGCACAATATCCCACAATGCACACCATATTTGAATGGTAAGCCCACCTTTAACATGTTCATCTTACTTATACATCCATACATATGTCGACTGTTACAATATAACAACATATAATATCCCCTGTTATAGCACATACTTATTGGATCAATCCTGACACTGACAGTGGCTGGAAGCGAAATGGTGGGTTCCAAGTCCATAGCATCCCTTGTGGTGTATGTGGAGTGTGCCTTGTGACCTACAGCAGTACACACATAGAATACTACAAGCATTACTACTGCTCAACAATACATCGCTACAAGAAAGCTATTTCCACTATATGCATTGATTACACTGCAATTCTTACAGTACAGATACTACATACACAGACATACTACATGTTATACATACCGTCTTAGTAATCGGATGTGTTATTAACTAGTGTTCTACTCATTTTCAGTTCGTCTTTACATGTTTTGTATTGTCCTACAGGTAGATACAGATGGTTTGAATGTGGACAAGGCAACCTTTTATAGTTACAGATCAGTAACATGTGCTAGCCCGATGGCCAATTGGTGTTCCTAAGTAGCTAATTACATGCACATCAGCTGCGCTTCTACTGCCTTAGCCAATACCATGGCTACAGTGGAGTATAATTAAGTAATCCACTTGGGCGTTGTCCCTTTGCCTTACTTGTGAGGAAGACAGTGTGGAGGTTTTGTTTGGAATCCATTGCAACAGCTGTATTGATACGAACAGTAATATATTGTGTGTAATGCCTAGAGGTGTTGGTCTAAATGTGAGTACTGCTGTTATATTTCTGAACATTGCTATTTGTGCAGGGTTTGTCAGTACCTAATACTTCTGCATATGTGTCAGTCTGGCCAGGCTGTTTGACCAGCTCAAGGCTGCATAGCTATTCATATAATGTTAGGGGGTTTTACAGAGTGCTTATCAGACATATTTAGTTTGGTGTTACTGTGTATCATACTATGCTAATAATCAGTACTCTGTAAATCTTCCTGGTATACGTACCTTTCAACCCTCTGAAACGGGATTAGTTCATACAAACCCAGTTAGATCAGCAGCTGCTCAATTGTATAATGGCAACTATTTCACATAGGACCATGTTAGTGTGTCTGTGTCCAGGTATGTTAAGGTTTCAACAGATGTTGTACAGCAGTTGCATATTTGGTTATGGTATGATAGTATGTTGTTGTTGTTTGTCTTTTTGGCTTTTCCCAGTTAGGGGTCGCCTCAGCGAAACTCCAGTCCACTAATGATTGGCAGTCGATTTTTATGGTGCTGAGTTGCCAGCCCGATGCCCAACCTTCAGCGAAGGCACGCCCATTCACACATGTCTTTCGGTGGCCACTTGACTGTGGGGAGGACATGCAGACTCCACACAGAAGGCGCCCCAGCCGAAAATCGAACAGGAGAACCTCTTGCTGTGAGGCAACAACACTACCACTGTACCACCGCGGTTATGGTATGACAGTAAGTATTGATGTAATTATTTCAGTTGTGGGGGGGTAGATGGTGGGTGTACATAGCACATGCAGGTACATAGGAACCCCTTTTATACAATGTCTATATGTGTGTGGGTGTTATTTCCCTATGTGAACACCTATCCCTTAGTGGACTAATACTATGGCAAATGCAGGCTGAATCATTAAGGCACTATTAAATGCTTCCTGTATAGCATGCAGGTACTGTTAGTCCTTGAACCCTTTTGGCAATACATCGGAATGTAAAAAAAGATTTGCAAAATGAAAGTTGTCTGTGTAATTCTGTCATGGATATTTGCAGTCAATGCAGTTGTGTTGGTGACTGTGTCCATAGAACATATTTGTAATAGCGTATTGGTATATATTCATATATTATGTTCATATTGTTTGTGGGGGGCAGATTGTGTGATTGCTATGGTCCATGTTATACTCAGATATGACCTCTTCGGATGCTGTCTACAGACATGTATATATATATATATATATATATATATATATATATATATATATATATGTGTGTGTGTGTGTGTGTGTGTGTGTATATGTCTATAGATATATACATTATTGCATACATTCATCTGTCCCTCCATAGATGTGTAGATGTTTCTAACCTATCTATATATCTACATATATATATATGTAGACCTGTATATATCGACATGTCTCTATGTATCTCTCTCTCTCTATATATATATCTATATATCTATATATGAGCGTACACCTTTAATTGGGTACATGGCGGGTTGTCCTATTTCAAAACATTCCTCCCTTTTGTATTTTAACCTGTCTGCATACACAACTGGGATAGGTACATCCCAGGTAGCTTAATGTTAGGTTAATCGGAGGATGGTGTACATTGTTGTGGGTTCTACTCCTGGAAGGTGTTATTATTTTACCTCTCAGAGTAGGCACTGGTAGTGAAAGTGTGAATAATGCACATTTATGCAGTTGTGAGCAGGTTTGCCCGCGGTCTGAGCGACATTAAGCAAAGGTCAAACGTGTGAAGCACTTCTCTGTTTACTGTGTTGCAGCCCCGCTTACCGTTGAGCAAACACGTGAAAACTCATTTACAACTGCTTAAGAGTGCTTTAATCCACCTGCATCCAAAAGCCCTTATGCTGGCCCTCAAAATAACCTAACAGCCCTTGCAGGTCTTTAACCCGGGACCATGAACACCACAGTCACTGACCTTACCACTAAGGCATCTGAGATATGCACGAATGTTATTGTGTTTAGAATATACATTGTACTACAGACATTCCTCACTACTGAAAGCATATGTGACAATCAGTTGGTGTACATATGTCTGATACATGTTAATGTTCATATGTTTGTGAAAGGTGTTGCAATGTGACATGACAGGGTGTATTATGAATGAGTAAGGTTCTTGCTTTGTGTCCTTTTTATATTGTCCATATACTCCATGTATGCCCCTCCAGTTCACTTATTGGACATCTGACCCAGGCCCTCCTTGATGCATGATTGCATTACCCATCATTTCTCCCCCACCCAATCTTCACATACACAACAACCACCCCTTCTATGGTGACTTAGGTTAATATTAATTGTTATGATACCAGAGCTGCTTATGTTTTGTGTACACTCCAATTCCTTTGGAGTGCTTCTGTGTCACAAAGTGTGTTCATAGCTGCTTATATATATATATGGCTATTGCTGTAACTGTATAATATATATATATATATATATATATATATATATATATATATATATATATATGTGTGTGTGTGTGTGTGTGTAGACATCACTGACATATATATATATACATATATATATATATATATATATATATATATATATATCTATCGTTCATATTAGTTTGTAACAGTAATACGTCTGTAGACTGGAATGTGTTGGTTCACAAACTACAGTACATTACAATGTACTGTACATATGTTCACAATGCCACTGTCCCATTTGTGATCATTACAGTGAAATGCAGATGGTATAAGGGGTAGTCTCAGGACCATGAAATGTGTACACCTTGGATGGTTTAGTGGTACGTCCCATTACTATAGTATGCATGATCCAGGGTTCGACACCTGCGATGCTTTACGAATTTTTTTTACGGCAGAGTAAGGCTCATTTACACAGTTGTAAGCATGTTTAATGGTGTTTGTGTGACATTATAGCAGCAGTTAATCACGGTTAAACAAACGTGATGTATAACCTGTGTGTGCAAACACGGCCACATCTGCTAACTACTCCGGATATATACCTGTCAGTGACGTAACATCTCACTATGTGCTGTCATGACATTACATTCTCTGTTGACTGCACTCTCCTGCACACATGTGTTTATATGGGTAATTTGAATGTTTATTATACAGATGATTACTTCCTATATATGCAAGCTGTGGTTAAGGTATACTTTTGCACATGATAAACATCCCTGCCTTTATCGGGACTGTAACCTCGAATGCACAGATACTATGCAGATGCTGTAACCATTACACTGTTGACATTAACGATGCTTCTGCCTATTTCCTATTTAGATGATTTCTATGTGTAAGCTAGGCTAAGCAAAGGGTGGGAGCCCCCAAACTCACTGAGCTTCACGTATTCTTGACATTAATAACATATAACAAATGTACTGTGAGACAATACATTACATTCCTAACTACATTAGGCATAGCCCCTCACAGACACACTTCAAGGGAAACCTTGTTGTGTGAATGGGTAACAGACTATACACCCCTGGGATCATGTGTCCCAGAACCATACAGCCAGGTGGTGGGGGAGCCTGTTCAATTTGATAGCTGCAAGCCCTGTTGGGGGAATTGAATGGTGTTGAATTGCCACATTAACATGCCCTCTTTAGATCACTAAGTGCCCCTATCACCGTCCACAACCCCAGTCTTCAACAGCTTCCTGCAACTCTGCCTGGAATTGCTTCATTGGCTATGCTTGACAGAGGCTCAGTTACTTCATCAATGATGCGGGGAAGGCCGACAAACTGTTGCTATGCTTCTAATTGCCCTTGGGCAGATAGATAGTAGGCTATCTGTGTACCTCTATTGTGCAGGCCATCACAGCCATAATATGTGAATAAACAGACCTTCAGATCACAATATACAGTGTGAACTCACCATGTAGTCAGGAAACAGTTGAGTACAGCACGAACATACAGAACACTGATACTTAGTCACTCTTGGAAGCTAGAAGACTTGTATAAGGTTAAGGCTTTCTATTGCTTACCACTAGGTTACCTACAGGGGAGATGAAAAACAAGCACAGATGGGGAACATGCATGCAATTATACCATACCTGCCTATGTGTCTGACTTACACTTTAGAATACTGGCCAAGGCTATTGGTGCCCCCATGGTGCCTTATTTAGGAGAGTCCCAAAGGTAAATACCAGCTCCGTAAACAGCACAATATCAGATTCAATGTGGTTTATGCTACTCAACACCAGGGGTTGTGATCACAACATGCATGCACTCGCAGCACTCCTCAGGATGGACAACATCAACATCTGTGCATTAACTGCAATCTGTCTTAAGGCTCCTGAGAGCACACCAGCACTTCCAGACTACAACCCATACCACACATTTCAGCCACGGAACATGGACTGACAGATGTGGAGGGGCTGTATCCATATTCCTCAGGGATACCTACACCTCCAGGTTAGTAGGGCAGCATGATACCTCTGTGATCATCCATGTGCAGCTAACATCAGCCACAACAGCAATGTGGAATGTGGCCTGCTACGGATCACCCTCCATGACCCAGGACCTCCACTCCACCTACCTGGAGACAGTGGAGAACATGACAGTCCTAACACATACCCTGACATTGGTCGATGTCAACTACCATACCATTAACTGGGAAATGTACTCCGGTACTCACTTCTGGGACCAGCGCTTCCTGTTATTTATCACCTCATATGCCCTGTATCAGGTGGTAACCTCCCTAACGTGTGGTGGAAGCTACTAGATATGGTCATCACTAACATGGGCAACAAGTGCACTACAGTGGAGGTTAACCGGTCACTGGTTACATCTGACCATGAACTATACACTGCTTCCACACCCTAGCATCTCCCCCACCCACGGATACCACAGTGTATACCTTTCCTACAGCTACATTGGCACTACTAGTGACAGTGGTGGTGGGTTTCACAGACCCCAGTCTAAGGGGAAACACTGCTCCAGATACAGACAGATTTACAAATGCAGTCTATAAGCACCTACACAGATGTATGGATTGTGCCATCGCTGGTAAGCCAAGACGCACTCCTCCTAGACAAGGACACTGGTCTGGTGGACCTCTGCAATAAACAGGCTATACTACAGATGTAGGACAGTGTTCCAGACACACAGCAAATCCCACAAAGGGCAGACATCCGTGACCACTATTAGTATTATATGTAGGTCCCTCATGACATCATCCAAGGCTAACATCAGCAGGAGAATACGCAAGGATTCGAAAGATAATCACAAAGCCTTCTTTGGCTATGTCAAGGATCTATGTGGTGACACACGGATTTGAACTGTGCAAGTGAAATATAGCACAAAATATGCTGACCCTACTGATATCGCCGACATCCTTGCAGATGCATTTGGTGCATACTTCTCCCCCTAAAGAGCCCACAACACTACCTGAAAGGTACAGTATCCCAACCATCAGAGACACACAGGTGGAAATGGCCCTCTCTAACAGAAGAACACACCGTCATTGGAGGCAGATGTTGACCCAGGCTGTGTCTTGCAAACTCTACAAGACAACCTGTTACCCACCTAATTATGCATTCCTACCTCAGCCTCTCCAGAGGCTGCATGCCCATACAATGGGGAGTGGCAACGGTTATTCCTCTCCATCATGGGGAAATCACAACTGACCATGGTAACTACCACCCCATAAGCCTGACTAGCCTGGTCTGCAATGTTATGGTTCACATCCTCATGGCACTCATTAACAATGACATTGGTAACCGTCGGACATGTGACCCAACCCAGGTCAGCTTGGTTGACTGCAGTTCATGCCTACTGAACCTGTTTGACATCTTACATACAGTCACCAAGACATTAGATGATGGGGAGGTGGTTCACACATACTACCTGGACCTCACCAAGGCTTTTGACACCATGCCCCACTCAGGCGTTATTGATAAACACACCAGCCTGTACATTCACCCATACATCACAGGTTGGGTTGCCAATGGGCTTACACACACAACCCACATGGTACGACTAGAGGTCTCCAGATCCAACTCTTGAACAGTCATGACTGGGGTCCCACAGGACTCAGTCCTGGGAGTCCTACCGTTTGGCATATATGTCTCAGCTGTACAGGCAAACACAGGTGGACTATGGCAGACCAGGTTTGGCAATGACTGCAAACTGGGAGCCATGACTGATAGTCCAGCTGACACGAACATCCCTCAGGGGGCCTCACAGAGAATGTCACAGAGTGCCAATGACATGGCCTCCAGCCAAGTGCCACTAACTGCATGGTCATTCCATTGTGAAATTGGCACCCACATATTAACACATGAGCGGCAGCCACTTTAATACAGACGAGGTAATGGGGTATCTGGGGACTAAGGTAGATAGTGATCTCCCCTGTGACAATCATATCTCCACAGTAGTTAGGTCATCCTTCTATGTAGGCCATCTGACTACTAAAGGATTCCCAACTAGACATACTGGGGTTATAGTGCCACTTTACTCATCACTCATCAGTCCCATCATAGGGTATAATAATCCATGTGGGATGTACCTCAGAGGACACGTCCAACAGCTGGGGGGTCCACGAATGTACCTCACCAAGGGGAATACTTGCCTCCAACATATGGCCTATGCAGCTGGACTGAATAAACTCCTGTTTTACTCAGTGGCATCTCGTTTACCCAGAGATGATCTCCACTGACCAACACAGCCATGTCGAACTCTGGCTTGATGGATATGCTCCACCTATGGGAATCCATGTCACAGTGAGCCACACACTGGAGTGAGCTGACCTTGCCACAACAATAACCGGAAGATGCTGGAGGGACAGCTTCCTGTCACAGACACTCCCCATACTTTGGAACAACATCCCTAACTACATTTTACAGAGCCCCTCACTAACACTCTGCAAGAGAAACCTTGAAGGGTGGATGGGGAACAGTAGTTGCACTCCAGGGATCCCACCATTGGCTCTGCTCCACAGAGGGATGGTTAATGACTCAATGGGGTGGCAAATGCTGACACATTTTGGCTGGCCTTATGAATAGCCTCTGGTAGTTGGCCAAGTACCTACCTATGAATCTATAAATATGGTATCTACATATGCTGATAGCTTAGTTTACTGTTTAGGTGTTGACTTACCTTGTGCCACTGGCTGTGGTGTGTGCAATAGCTGAGGGCTGCCTATGATGGAGGCACACAGTAGGCTGCCTATACATGACAATGTACAGGTAGTCTTGTGTGTGTGCCATCCATTTTACTGTGTGTGCTGGTGGAGAAAGGTGTCAGTCCCTAGGTGCCTACACTGTCAGTGTGTGTGCTATACGTTCCCTCTTTGCCAAGGCATGGACATACTGGACACTCCTCCGTCTGCCTACTGGGGCTGGCTCAGGGTGTTCATGGTCTGAGTACCTCTGTGCCTGTGGGGCCCTTGGCAATGGTGGTGGGCTGTGAGGGCCTTCACCATTCTGTCCCTGTTGCAGCTGTTTCCGCAGGACCATATTGTGCAGCATGGCACACACTATGAAGATGTGAGCACACATGCCTGGAGAGTACTGCAAGGCTCCAACAGATATGTCCAAGCAATGGAACCGTGATTTCAGCATCCCAAACACATGCTCTATGATGATTCTGGTTTGTGCGTGTGCCTCATTATGGTGTTCCTGCATGGGTGTGTGTGCATTTCTGATGGGAGTCATCATCAACAGTTCCAGTGCATAGCCAGCATCCCCCACCAGGTGGCCATTTGGGATGTCCCCCCCTGGCAAATAACCGATACAGCTGTGAGGCATGCCAGATGTACGAGTCATGATAGCTTCCAGGGCTGCCAGCACACACATCCATGATAATGCCCTGGGCATTGCACATGACCTGGCAGTTGATGGAGGGGTATCCCTTGCGGTTTATGTAGTGCCATCCCTGCTCACCGGGTGGTGACTTGATGTGTATGTGCATGCAGTCTATTGCACCAGTACCTCCGGGTATTCTGCCACACGGTGGAACAGATGCATATTGCTGGCCAACTCCTCCTGTGTTCAGGGGAAGTATATGTACTCATTGGCATGTGGTAACATGGCATCCAGGAACTGGTGTAGTACCCTGGATGCCGATGCCTGTGAGATACCCATGACATCCCTAGTTGGTCTTTGAAAGGTACCTGTAACTTGTATTCTCAGGTTTACACATACCTTCGTGTCCACTGGGATGGGTTCCCCTCTGTTTGTTCTGGCTTTGAGGCATGGTCAGCACAGCTCCACATGTTGCTGTAGGGTGTCTCTGTCCATCCTATAATGCTCTACTATCTCAAGATCATGTAGCCCCAGGTAGGTTAGCCTGGGTCTAAACACTCTCCTACTCCTCTGGTGCCTGCGGTGGTCATGTGCATCATCCTCCACACCACCTACAGTCTCCAACACCTGCTGGTGGATCAAATCTATGGCAGCCCCTAACATGTACATAATAAAAGTTCCCTGTCTGTATACACCACTGGTGCAGAGTGTATGGGAATACACAAATGTGTGTGAGGCGCTTTCACACTTTATAGTATTGTGCTGATGTAAGTGGGTGTGTATGAACTATTCCAGCTGCTGCGTGTCTTAATTATGGGTTTTTCAATGAGTACTGCAAGTGTGGGGCTTTTACTGTGGAGATCTACTTGCCTGCCTTGATTACTCTGTTGCCCTTTAATTCACTTTTAGGCCTAGATCCCCTCCCATTATCAGGCATGCATCCACCTGTTGGCTTTCTTGTTTTGTACTTTTCCTACCCAGTCATGGTGGATTGTGCCTTGTAGCTGATATACTGCATATCGCCTTTGTTCTGTTTTGACACTTTGCTGTTTTCTTTGCAGTACAGCCCCTCCCCTTCCCTGTTCTGCAGGTAGCTGCTTGCAGCCTTGTTAGCTGTTGGCAATGGCCCACTGTAGGCTCCTAGGTGTTAGTCATTTGTACTCCAATTTCACTGCTGCAGCATTTCCTTATTTCTTTCCTATATCCTTCCTGTTTCAGCTGCAGTGTGCGATGAGCATACTCGTTTACCGGGTTTACGCATGTTTTCATCTCCATTCACATGCATACTCGGTTACCTTGTGTACTCTCAGCTAAGCATAGCTATGGGCAATTCGACACACCCCTATCCTGCAGCTTTGCCAAGCTAGGGGCAGACTGGTTTAGCAATGCTCCAATGTGCTTACAGCAATGGCAACACACCCCTCTCTTGATGTCATCTTTATCTCAAGGGCTCACCTCGGTGTTATAATGCTACGCTGTGATGTGCATCCTTACAACAGCGGGAAATCTGCGATTCACTATTACTCCTCTCATTTGCATGACATTGCCTACTAATTCCTAGCTACTGCTCATAACACTGTCACTGCCCCTTAGCAACCCTTGTGCCATGAGTATGGTGTAGCATGCCTGCCATTGACTATTATGGGGGAATTGTGTTATGTGTTTCATTGCGGTTTTATTCTATATTTTTATATATTCTTTGCGATCCCCTTTGCGCACCGCTGCCTTGCGCTTCCATGTCGCGATAGTGGGACTATATATATTAAATGTTAATTTTATATTTGTACATGTTTTTTATGCCAATGGCTATATATTTAGCCATTGGCATATATTAACATTATAATACATGTGTTTGGTCAGCTGTCATGGCTCCGATTTTATGTTTGCAAAAATGTAAACCATTTTCTATGGTTTACATTTCTTCTTGCTTACACTACACCTGCACCACTTCCTGAATCGCTACATACCTTCATTTGCATGCTACACTGCTGCACATGGGGTAATTAGCATACAAGGCTCAGGAGTTGTGCGGGCATAGCGTACGCTGGTAGTGCACATGGAAACAACTCGTACCTGAATCACTCGGCGGGCATATTTGGTGTTAAAATGCCGATGCTATGCCTGCACCTGGCGCAAGCTTCATGAATCCCAGGGAGTATCTTTTTCCCATCTGTAATTTTCAGTTTTATTTCTTGTAATACAACACTTTCTTCCCATCCTATTTAACCTTTCCTACATTCTCTTTCTTCTGACAGGATTTGATAAACCTCCAATATTCCATGTAAGTAACTGTATTTTCTTTGTTGTTTTTGCCCAGCCCTCCCTACTTTGCCATTTCCTACCATTCAGCATAACCCTTCCTCAGAGCTTACCCTCTAAGCTAAACATTGCATTCTATGCCAACTGCCTACACTTGGACCCCTCTTTGCAATTCTCCAGGTTCTGGACTCCCACCTTTTGGCTCTTGCTTGTGCATGGTACTCCTTGGATACAAGCCTTTTAAGAATTGATTTTGTTCCCTTGCAGTATCCATCACACTAATAAATGTTATGCCAACTCAGTGCTGGTGTCACAGTCATTTTATATTACAGCATTCCTATTCATCGATCTTGCTTTCCCACTGTGACAGTTAAATATTTTTATTTTAATTTTTATAGCTCTTTGCCTATCCTACTTATATATGACTATATCTTTATTTACCATTTGTCTGTGGGTTGTCTTTATCTTATTTTTCCTGTTTCTTCCCTCCATTCCTTCTTCTGCCCTCCAATTGTTACACCAGTAATTATTACTTATTTTTACTAACACTTACAAATTAAACTTATGTTTATTGCAGTTTATTGTACATCAGTAAGATGTTATGAAATACATATTGCTTACCTTGGAGACTTGCCCTTATGACCTCTTCACTGAATTATTCTTCATTTCCATGGAAATTGATTCATTTCCTCTTATTGTTTGTAAAGTTTTGATGATGTGTTCCCTGTGATGAGATTCACAAGGTAAGGATCTGTTTAATTTAATGCACCCTTCCTGCCCTGTCCACATTAACCTGCTTTTTTTAGTGCCCATTCCTCCCACTTATTTATTGCTTCTCTTTTTCTGTGGTTACTTTCAGTCCTTCTATAGTATTGCCTTTCACCTCTTTGTCTCTGCCAGCTATCATAAATGCTTTTATCCAGTTTGTTTCATACTTCATTTGTCCAGAAGTTGACTTCTGAGTCACCAGAAGCATCCATAGCATTGTCCTCCAATCTACTCAGAGCTCTTCCTTGTCTATTTATGATTCTGCATATTTCTCTACTTTTGTATATAAATTTCCCTTGGGAGAGGCTTCCTATTCTTATGTTCCTTTGCTATAACTTTTTCACTTGTTTCCCCTTAACCATCTTGTCTCTTTTCCCTATATCTTTGTGGTTATCTGTTTGATTTGTTTATTTCCTGCTCACATATTTTGCATTCATGTGGTCCCTCTGCAAATTCTGGTCTTATAAAGTTCTTTGTGAGGGTTTCAGTGTCTGTGCATCACCTATTCTATGTCTAAGGTTGCTTTCCTAATTCTACATTTTGTAGGAAATTCAGGTTTTTACTTCCGGGTCATTTAGCTGTCTGTGATACCTTTTGTTTAAAGTTTTGAACAGCTTCCATATTGTGTCTCCTGACCCATTCCCCTTTCTGCTGTACCTCCAGCTGTTCCACTCATTCTTAGTTCATGTAATACCTCCAACATAGCTTTTCTTCTCCTCTAGAGTATTTCCACGTAATCTTTATTGAACATCCCCACAAATGGGATAACATTTAAAAAATTTTATGTTTGCCTTATTATTTTATTTTTTGCAGCAAAAAATAGAAACATGCCAAAACTTACATGGATCTGCTTTCTTTTGTTGTTTGCTGCCATCCTACTCTGGGTATCCTCTCTGCAAGTGTTCTTGATTTCCTGGTATTATGAACTTCTCTTGTAATAGCTGTATTATAAATTGCTTCAACTTACTGTTGATCTCTCTCTCTCTCTCTGTCTCATGTATTCAAATTATCCTGGTGCTACTACTTCTTGAGCAATTTTCAAGACCATACATCTTTTCTCCATGTCATATTATGTCTGTTAGCTCCTGTAATTTGTGAATCTGTTCCTGCTTCTCTTCTTTAATTTCTGCTTTGTCTTTCTACAGGTTTTGCAGCTTTCTTTTTAGTTCTTCCACTTCTGTTTGTTGTTGTTCTACTGTTTGTTTCAAAGAACTTGCATACACGATTATTTCTCCTTATTTGTATCTTTAAAAGCAGCCATCTGTCCCTCCTTTTGTTCCTGATCTCTTTTCCTCTGGGTTGTATTTTTCTGCCTGGGAATACTATTTTTATCCAAATTTTTGCAGTCTCTTCCCAGAAATATGAACTTACACATTCATCTTGATTGGGCTCTCTAACACTTTGTGGCAATGTTCTAAATTGCCTGCAGGTGTGTGTGTGTGTGTGCCCGCGTGCGTGTCCATGTGTGTGTGTATATCTGTGTGCCTTTATCCTGCAACAGCTGGCTGCTCTATTGAAGATTAGTTTCTTTACTTTGCATCCACTAAGTACTTGGGCCAAGCTCTTCTTCCCTGTGGGGACTACCTGACTTTGTCAAAATCCCATAGTATCGAATCGCAGTTTGTCAACACTCAAAATATCGAAATCCCACGTTATCGAAGCAGCAGAACAATAAATATCTTCCCAGGGTAAGTGACCTGTTGTGCAAGATGGTGCACATTGCCCTTTTCCCAAATTGTAGTGTGATCTCGAAGTTGGTATATTTAGTTAGGGGGTGTGGGGGCACTCCCCATATTGTGGGGTGGGGGGCAAAGCCCCCCCACCTAGGTGGGTTAGGGATGGTGCTGTTTGGGTTTTGTTTCTCTTTTGGTAAGTTGTTACTTACCCTGGGTAGATATTCGTTGTTCTGCTGGTTAATGACATGGGATTTCGATATCTTGTGTGATGACAAACTGCAGTTTGATAATATGGGATTTTGACAAAGTCAGGTAGATCCTCCCTGTGACCCTAAAATGAATTAATCTGGTAACTGGTGAATAAATGAAAGAATATACTGTTTTAGTCTTTCATTTCATATTCAGATTTCAAACTGACCATATATCTGTATAGTTTCTTCAGGTTTAATATACCTATAGAGTTTAACTGGACACCTGTCTAGACTGATTGTACTTAAATATGCTATGAATAACTAAAACATGATATGAACCCAGAAGAGGAAATTCTGGTACTTTATGGGTACTGAGAAGAGCACGCTTAGCTGACATCAATATCTGAAGCAATATTAATCTCATGAACTTTAATCATACTTTGACTTAGGAATGGGGTCCATTCCTCTCACAGTATTAGAAAACTAACACATTGGGAAAAATTATAAAAACAGCAAGTTATTGTTGCACTACTGTTGTAATTGAAAACACAGTTTTGATCTGTCAGTTGGCACAGAGAAGATGACAGGAGAAGGTTGCAAGCTATAGTTTCTGTGGTGTAGGATTTGATACCCTTGGTCCTCATTTGCCTACAGTATGACCATTCATACCTTCAATAAAATATTAGTTTAATGGTGTGCACACGCAACAAAGTATTATTATACGTTTTTTATTTTTTAATATTTTCCCCTAACAGATTTGTTTGTTTTTCAATTGAATTGGACAAGTTATAGGTCACATTAAAGGTGGGAAAAGTTTTGATTTATTGTGGTCTCTCATAAAAACTTGGCATTCTAACAGGGGTGACCAAAATAAAAACTCCAGCACCAATAATGAGCTGAGAGAGCTTTATTAAACTGAGAACTAGACCGGTTTCAGCACATAGTTTTCATCAGTAGAGTAACACTGAGATAAAGGAAAAGCCCAACAATAAATACCCCTTCCAATGAGGTAATATGACATCATTTCCTGTCATGGAATAAAAGTATTATAATTAATAAATACACAAACCTGTAAATACAAAAAACATGTGTATTAATAATAAATTGCCTGCAACAGTAAATCTGGCACGTGAATATAATATAATAAAGAAAATATCACAATTTATCATTAAGTGCAGGGGAAAAGAGACCCCCAAGTTTCACTATCCATTTTCTTTCCTTGTTATTAAGAATTTCATGCCATCCAGTTTTGAAAGCCCGATTGCCTGTAATGTTATCTATAATGCTAAATGAAAATTTGGCAGTGGGATGATTCAATGTATGTCTGTATAAGGCATTGGTAACCCTAGCATTCCTAATATCACCCAAATGTTCAGATATTCTGATCCTGAACTGTCTGGATGTCTGACCTATGTAGAAGGCTTGGCAAGTACATGTGGCAAGATAGACAATCCAATCTGTACTGCAATTACCAAAACAACGAATATTGTATAACTGTCCAGTGTTCCTACTAGTAAATGTTTTGGTTTTGAATATATAGTTACAAAAACTACAGTGTCCACAGGGATATGATCCAACTAATTTTTCACCCGTTAAAGTTCTCTGATGAAAAACATCATCCCTTGGTGTTATTTTCTTATAATAAGAGAATATTGTAATATGTTGGATCTTTTCTCCCTGGCCCTCTGCTGCAAAGGGATTTTTTACTAAACCAAGTCAGACAAACCACATAAACAAATCTGAATAAAAATAGAAGAATTGTGGAAAACTGGGATTGGACACAATACAACTGCACTCACACTCATATACTAAGCTAAATTCCTGAGTTTTGCACTGTGTATCATTGTCAGAAATGACATCAAGTATTTCTGCCTTCAGAATATAGACTTTAAAATATTAAATAATTGGATGTAAACACCTCATGTTTTTGTATCTGCAAGTTTTTTCCAATGATTCTTTTGCATATGACACAGCTCTGCAGTTCTTTTTCTATTTCAATCTTCCTAGCAAAACAATTATATCTGTTGCTTTTTCTTTGCACTCTGCAATTCTCAAATAAAAGTTATATACTTATAATAACAGACCTGTAAGAATGAGCTCCATCTTTAGTAACCACTAATACTTTGCTGAAACATTAGTACTGCTGGGTATATAAACTTTCCCCACGTGCCAGATACTTCTCATAATGACAGACCTGTAAGAATGAGCTCCATCTTTAGTAACCACTAATACTTTGCTGAAACATTAGTACTGCTTGGTATATAAACTTTCTCCATATGTCAGATACTCTCTGACTTCCCAACAGACATCATGCATGTCTCGCTCAGCAGTTTTTAGTAGGCAGTACTAAGATGAAGAAAGAATAACTCAGAAGAGAGAAGAAACCAGGGCAGCAGAAAATCATCAAAGCTGGGGGATGGAAGTAAAGCATGTTAGCAATGATGAACTGTCTTCTTACAGAGATATCCTTTCGGAAATACATACACTTTGTATCTGATAGGAAATTCATGTTTGGTAACTGGTACAACAGAGTCCCTAGCTAAATATCCTCCATATCCTCCATGGCTACTATCATGGGACCATATAGTCTAATGTGAGTTAGCATTGCTGCTTCATGACACTTGATTCGGCTCCCTATTGAAATGTTAGAACTCAAAAAGCCAAAAAAAAAAAAAAGAGACTGAAAACCCAGAGGAAGAGCAAATCTCAAAAAATTGCCCTTCTCCTTGAAACTTCTTTTTGCAGGAGAGCGAGCTCTCCCCACCCTGTATCCCAACACCCTCCAAACTTACATATACCAATTCCAAGATTTCCATACCCCAGATAAAAGGGAATATTCTGAGAAATGGCATCTTGGACTTAATGTATGCAGGTCCTTTCTTTCGTCCATTCAGTCTCTGCATTTAGAGTCAATCCCAACAGTTTGAATAGTTATCTTTGAATCTCCATTTCACTTCTTGGCTAACATGACTTCTTTGTACAGTTTGCATATTACCTCTATCTACATGTGAGAATTTTCTGGATGATTTGGTTTTCTTCCATGACAGTAGGTTTGAATACATACCTGGAAAAAATTTTCAGCTTGTATTACCTCAAGAAAGTGTTAATGGAAGATTGCACCTACACTGTTATCTGATGTGGCATTACAGAGAAAGCCCGCCCCCCACTATCTATTGATGTGAATTGAATATATTGTTCTGAGATTTATTGAATGCTTTCATCTCTTACATCCACATTTTTGAGTAAGTTAGTTGCTTATTTTGGTGGAATAAATATTTTCTGAGTGAACTCATTATGGAAAAGGGACATAATACTCACCATTTTGCCATAGTAGAATGAGACCTAGGAGTTTCAGAAAGATGATTTTTATACATTTTATGATACTAGTCAATATAATTTGCTATCTGCTTGGAAAACACATGCTTAAAGACTTTACTTTGCTAAAGAAATGACCAACTAGTCATTGCTGCAGAATAACTGGGTCCTGTCCACATAAAATAAAGTAGCTGTCCATATAAGACAGGATAAATTTAACATGGCTAGGACATTCAGAAACAAAATGGCAAATTAATGGCTTGATTCAAGTCTGACTTCACAGTGATTTTAGAATTACAAAAAGGATTTGTTTTTGGTGTCAACCTTTCTGTTTGGAAAAGTAAGCAAAGTAGATTGACAGACCGCTTATAATGCTGAAATTCTTTTAACTGAGGCAATAACTATTATGAAAATGCTATTTAGTGGCAAGAACTTCATGTCCACAAAGACTGCAAGTCCAAAGGGTAGAAGTGTAAGCATCAGAAGAATAAAGGAAATGTCTCATGCAGTGAGAATGTGTCTTTAACCTGAGACTTGATGAAAAATGTACCTCAATCTTGAATTATTCCAGAAAAGAAGCATGTAGAACTGAATAGTTGCCAAATATACTTTGTTAGAGAAATAACTGATTCTGAGGACAAATATCTATAAAATATAAGAAATAAATAAAGGGATAAGCTCAGTAAAGAGGTCTATGCTTTTGTTATCACAAAGATAGAAATGCAGATAAAGTTATTCAAGTAAATTTTCTAGGTAGAAGCTGCCATAGAGGAAAAATTATGGAAAGTACTATTTGAGGAAAAACTGGCTCTTTGGCTATTATCAGAATTAAAGACGCTAGACCAATACCCTTATAGAGTGAAGGTCTAGATGTGGTTTACTTAAAGGGTAAGACAGTAGCATCTTGAAGGGACATAGATGGGTTTCTGAAGAAGAAGTTAGAGTAACTCTGAGTAGCTTGGCTTTCTGAATAAATCTGGTCATCAAAGGAAATGGGGAAATAGATAGACGAGTTCATTTGGTAGGACATCTCTGGCATGACCACCAAAAGGAGGAATCAGTGAACTGAAACAGAGACCTAGACAGAAAGACAAAGAAGTTCCATACTGGAGTGCCTCAGGAGCAGAAGGTTATGTTTGCAACTGAGTGGCTCAGGGAGACTTGTAGGGCATCAGAGGACAACAAGTCTGTCTGCACAAGAACCAGCCTCTCCTGGAGTTAATGACAACACTATGAATATTTGCATATTGATGGTTCATTATCACACTCTCATTTCCCTTGCTTGCTGATAAACCAGACCATTGAAGTGATACAGAAAACTCTCTGTAAGGTCAACAGGGACAGAAAAACTGCTTTTAATTCCAGTACATGCATATGTAACTGAGACTCCTGTGTCATCTGGGTAAAATAATGTCCCTGCCATAGCACATTAATACATCTGTGTTAGCTATAACTCGAGGAATCTGTGATTGGATTGGGTTTCCTGACTTGAGGCTAGATAGATCTAGTCATCATGGCATGAATGACTGACAGGTATTTGACATTTGAATTGGTTAAGAGAAGGCATCAAGATGTTGCCATCACTGGATCCGAATCATTCAATGAACACCCTTGCGGTGAAATCTGGCCTGAAGGGCCATGAATATGGAAGTTGCCATGAGGCCTAAAGCTTTGAGGCAAGTTTTTACTGAGATAAGCAGAGCAAAGTAAACAGAAGCAAAAAACTTTATCGAGATCAAGATCTTATCCTGGGACAGAAAGTCTGACAGACTACAATGTTTAAAGTACAGCCTATCATTATGAACATATAAGCTGGGAACAACTAGGACTTTGTGAGGTTGGTTGTCACCACAAGACTAGAGAAAAATTTAAGCAAAGACCCCTTCTTACAAACTGAGCTTGATGGGATTATGAGCGATCATTCAGGTAAGGGAAAATCTTTTTTTTTTTTTTTTTTTATGTGCAGTTTTTGATGGTTTGCAAATCCTTACATACAAGTGAGATTAAAATGCAGGCTGAGCTGGGAGCAAAAGGAAAAGTTTTGAATTGAAATTGTTATTACATAACCTCACAATATTATCTCCCTTATCTACTGTCCTTATACATCATTTACCAAGCTTGGACATGTAGGCAGCATTAACCCAATGTTTTCGTAGTGGGACCATTGGGCAAAGACGAAAGGGTTCCTACAATATGTTTTGGTGCTGACTAAACATTTTGATGAGTAAAACAAACCCATACTTCTGAGTCCAAAGATGCTGCTGGAAACCAAAGTGTGGAATGGCCTGTTCTTAACACCTTCCTATTAGTGTTGCTGAGGGCTGTTCTGAAGCCACCTGTGGTGCTGGTTCCTTTACATCCATACAACCTTATACTGAATATGGTGAAAGGGTTTAGCCTTCTTCCTTCATATTTTTGAAGATGCTAAGAGTTTTCAGGTCTAAACAGGAGGCATCTACTGAAGGAAGTGCCCCCAAAGTTACATTTAGCTTCCTCAACAATTTAGGCTACTCAGAACCAGGAATGTATGCATATGATATTAGTGGATCCTGCTGCACTGTCAACAGTTGTATAAACCCCACTGACCATAAGGCTGCCGTGGTCTGAGAAGATGTTTGCCTGGGACCTAATATTATCCCTCAGTGAATCCTTTGGCAAGCGCTCTGCCACATGTTGCACTTCATGTGCAAGTCTTTTTGCAAACACACAGTCTCAGTTAAATAGTACAGCACCCTCAAAGATAAGGTGCTGGAAAAATGCATGTGCTCTCCAAACCTCTCCATTATCACTATATCTTATCTTGTGTAATAGCTGCTGAGCTTTGGGTATGGGAACCATATGAAGTATTTTTGCAGAAATAATATCAAGTTTGGAAGTGTTTGCTCAAGCCATACAATCTCCCAGAGGAATGATAACCTTGTCTACTTTCTATCTTCAAGAGCCACCATGTCTGAGGATTTTCATAATATTCTTGTTGCAATTTTCAAAATATGTGATAAAAGCATGACAACCAAGCAGGTTGGGGGATAAAGTGTCAGCTTCCGGGAAGAAGAAATGGGATTAAATGTTCATCATCCTGCTGCATCATTTGCACATGTTCCCCAAATTTAGAATCCTCATGAGGAAAGAAGGGAAGCTGGCCTTTTTTCTGACCTTTGAAGTTCTCTGTGTGGAGATTCAAAGGCGGTTCTAAGTGCCTAATTTTGGCAAGTACTTTCATAGGGCTTTTCTTGAGTGGTGAAGTGAGAAAACTACATAGAATTTTTAAGGTGAAGATAGCGAGAACACCAAAGTGAAGATAGTGAGAGTACCAAGGAGATGTTCTGGTTTCATACATAGGACTGTACTGTTCACTTTGTCACTGATGAAAGGAATGCTTGGGAACTCTTTTATGGGTATAAATATACTGAGGGAGTTGAGGGAGTTCAGAAACAACTTTTTGTCTATTGACATTGAAAAAGTGGTACCAGAGCTGTTAGCCTTTCGGACACTGAGTACATAGATACTCTAGTTCCTCATACTAGAAATCTTAATTCCTCACCCAGATCCAGGGATCCTGACATTAAGGCCACCAATGTTTGAAAAATCTGTCATTGAAAAATCAGTGCTGGCATGGAATAAATCAGTCATGGCATGCTTAATACTGGATAGCATGGTTCCAGATGTACAAATACTAGACAAAGGGTTGCTGGAAAAGCTGACATCCAAAGAGAAGATGCTAGAATTGGCATAAAAGATACTGAAGTCAGTGAGCATGGCTACTTGTGCCAATATAACTGGTGCCAGGGGGAAATGTGGCTTCTCTGGGGGAACTGTAAAATATGTCCTGACTCAAAGGGAATAGAATATGGTTATGGACGTTCTGGCCACAAGCGAGCAAACTGCTTCTGACACTCTTCCATAATCTTTTAAAGGATGAGCAGGCAAAATTCAGATCAACCTTATAGTCTCAGGCATCACTCTATAATGACTGGCTTCTTTCATAGTCAAACTGGCTTAAAATTGCCCTTGATCCACAGATGCAAGCTTAATCAAGTTGCTTACTTTTAAAGATAAGGTGTTATCTTGATGAGATTGTATTTTTGACTCATTTGCTAAAGCTTTATAGAAAGAATAGTTTACATTTGTTTTCAGAAGAAAAAGCATGCTGAGCCTTCCTTTACCTCTATGTGTTGCCTTTATTCAACTTGAGGTAAATGGAGTAACAAGAAATACTGTGAAATTCACCTAGAAAGTAGAGACATGGGTTTGCCCTTCATTCAGTAAAATAGCCTGACTGCAGAAATACTTGCTGAATAAATATCTTAAGGGAGACAATGAGGCCCAATTGTGCAGAAGAAGTAAAGACAACTTTTGATGGGAAATTTGACAGAAAAATATTAACTCATGGCAAAAGTGAAACGGGAGGAAAAAGATAGAATGCTGCACTTCCACTGAATGTCACCTCTCAAAACAGGATTTTTTTCCACCAAAAGGCATCCTTGGGTCATTTTTGTAATAAAGCTCAAATGTGCAGGAAAGATGAACTGAAGAATAATCCTAATACCCGTGGGTGGGTTTCTCTGATATTGCTACTTTTCTGTCTTACTTTTCTTCAGGAAGTAAAAACGTAT
This sequence comes from Protopterus annectens, assembly GCF_019279795.1. Lineage (NCBI taxonomy): Eukaryota > Metazoa > Chordata > Ceratodontiformes > Protopteridae > Protopterus > Protopterus annectens. Next base: position 379,348,191 of record NC_056728.1, read on the forward strand.
GAAATATCTTCAAGGCTTCTTCTTGAGTCACATGCAGAAATGTGTCATACTATACCTCTTCAGGCTTCTCAACTAGCCTACTCATATTGACAAGTGCACTGAATTTCAAGATCCACAGCTTCCAGTTTTCTGCAGTCTCCTTATGGCAAGGTAATTCCTGGTGGTGTCATTGAGCATTTTCTCTCTGAGAGTTATATGTCTGTACAACAAAGCACATAAACTATCGAAAGTTAATATATTTTCTTTTACAGCTGCAAATATTACTTCACTTCAGAAGATGTATTTCCATAGTTTTGAACATCATGTAATGCTTCAGTGTTTACCAGAATGCTCTTTAAACAGTACAGGCTCTATAGGTGAGATCAGTCCCCATGAAGTGTTTATTCAGAGTAAACTAGAAGAAATGACTACCACATTATGTGCAAGTTCTGCATAGCTAGGTATTAGCATTTAAAACTATACATCACAATGCTACTTGACCCTCTGGGTTCACAGTAACTAATGAATGTTACCATGACCATGACAGAAAATATCATCAAACTAAACGTAATGAAATGTTAGCTTTCACCACTAACACACAAAAAATGCATTTTTGCAGTGAGGCATGCCCCCTCATGTAGGGTACTGTACACTCAATGCCCCCTGCCTCTATAAATGCACTTACTAGATCACTTATCTTTTGGTAATAAGCAGGGACCTTAATTTCCCCAAAAGTTGCATTATCGTGGCAAACACAGGCCACAATGTATGCAAATGGGGATTTGTTTTAAAAATTATTGAAACATATCACAAATAAGCCAGCATCAAATGTAACCCATGACTCTAACCCTGTATTTAAGCATGTACCACCCTCACACCTCAGAGACACAGGCCTGTATGGCTTTGTTTTTATGGGTATAATTTATATCCCTAACAATGTCCTGAAATGTATGATACACTTTAACATGCAGATTATTGAGGTGATATGGTAGCCAAGCTACTACCCATTATTAGGCATATGCAAAATGATAATACTGAGACATGACTGTAGTGTAGACATATAGTACCCATCGCATCATTTTCCCTGTCAGTCATGTCTTCAAATTGAAATGGGTCAATTTAATTTAAAAGTTGAAGAAATTACTTTGAAATATGCACAGGATGGGTTTTACATTATTTTGCACCTGTCTGTAACTGACCATTGTGCCCTCTCCCCCAACACTATAAACCAATTTGTTTCCTGGGATGAGGGTTATTCAGTCCATTCATTTCCCTGTTGCAAGTGGCAAGTGGGGTGATGTCATCCAGAATAAGATATTTTTTTCTGTTAAGTCTTATATCATTGTGCACATCCAGGAGTGTCTGGTAGTGTCCAGGGGCTGGATATGCAGTTAAGGATTGTAACATATGCCCATGTCCACACATGTGATCCACTCAGCTTACCTGTTCTCCTTGAAATGGAAGCCACAGGGGATTATTGCTCCCCACCAGAGATTCCCTCTCAGAGATTTTGGCCCAGATGCCCAGTTGCATTCAACTGACCCCTACCTCCTGATAGAGGTGATCAGGCTACTAGTCATCTTTTCTCTTCCCTGATGGCAGCTCCTCCATTCTCTGCATCACTCATTAGACTTGTATCACCTGAGTCTCTGGTCAGTATCACTCTGTGCCACAGAGCTGGCATGGCTGCATCATTTATGGGAATTCTCCATGCTCTTTTGATCATGCTGGTAAATCAAACACATTTTGCATGCATGGAAAGGATAGGAATGATATCTGAACTCTACACCTGTACTTTGCAGTAAAGTTATAAATTATAGCCATTGTAGAGGAGCAGAAATAATTTCTAAAAAGAAGCACTATCACTTTCGATCCTATCCAGAATCACAAGATCTTTATTTACAGTTAGGAAATGCTGCCTGTTGTGGTAATGGAGATTTGCCAGGATTGTGTGCTCATTTTATTTACTTTATTTTATTTATTTATCCTTTGTTGACAAAGTTAGTCCCTCTACGATAGTGGCCACTTTTCAAGAAAGCCCAGAGGTAGTATTTGTACTATTAGGGGAAATTTGGGTAGGGCATCAGGGAACTTACTTGATTCAAGAGTGAGAGGAACCTGTTACACCTACACACTTCCTGCTTCTGTTCTGGCTGCAGTGGCAACTCAAAGAAACAGGAAGAAAACAAGATGGAGGTACAGCAACCCAGCCATGATTATTCTGGTATGCTAACTTGAAAGGAGCCTTTGGAAGGCATGCCAAATGAAGCGGAGAAGGCAGTTGAACCTTCTAAGGAGTCTGTTGAGATCTCGGGGGAGAAGGTAAGTATACCTACACCACAGCTATTTGATGCAGTGTCAATGAAGGAGAGAGAAGGGAAGACAGTGGAGTCTTCCAAATGAATGGATGGGAATGCAGACAACAGTATAAGGAGGGAGAATGTAGATGATCCTGATGTAGATTCTGTAGAGCTATTTCAGTAACAGTTGTTTCAGGAGGAGGAAGAATCAAACAGTGGATATATTATTACAACCCTTTAGTTGGGAGGGCTGTGGATGATTAATTGGAAATACTTTATGTAGAGAGTGAGACAGAGAATGCTAATGAAATATTGTGGGTGGAGATGATGTAAAGAATACTGAATAAAATATTGGTAATATGGAAAAAGAAGAAACATATGCAGATAAGGTAAAGAGAAAGAAAAAAGGGGTACAGACAAAGTGCAGCACATGGAGATAAGAAAAAAGAAAAAAATACAGTAATAGTTTATAGCAAAGAAGAAAAAGGACTTAATAGATATGAGGTATGGGATAAAATGATTACTCCTTTGGGGACAAAAGCTAATGAAGTTAGAACATTTATTCATATTAACAAAGAAAAGATTTGTGGCATTACATTTGGGACTATACATGCTGTGGAGAAATTCTTGAGGGGATATGAAAAAGAAAAGACTGTTTTCCTTGGAATAATTATGTTATAGAACGCTTTTAAGAGAGAAGATAAACATAAAATTAAAATACAGTTTAGGACTGAGGTTGAAAAAAAAAGACTTTAAGATCCTATTTGAGCACAATATGTAAAACGTACTGGACATTTTGAAAACATATGATAATAGAGACGTATGGATTAAGGGATGGGATTGTTTTGTTATTTTGAAGACTGATGATGATATTATCCATATTCCAATTGTTGTATCTATTGATGGAAATAATGGAATTGTAAGATATTGAGGACAACTTAAGGCTTGTTTTTACTGTGGTAAATCAGATCATTAGTAAATGTGTAAAAAATGTTATAATTGTGGGGAAACTGGGCATAATATACAAAATGTGTTTTGAAATACTATAAATATAATGAAGCAGGGCACATGTGGATGTACTGTAAGAAGGGTGATGAAGGGAAAGAAGGGGAAATTACAGGAAAGCAGAATGAACAGGAAATACTACAAGAATATGTAACTACTGAAACAGATGACACTATCCTTCAAAAACAGACAAAAGTGGTAAAACAATTGTAAAACATGACAGATATAATAAGGAAAGTAATATAGAGCAGGGATTTGAAATCAGTGACGAAAAAGATACACACTTGAATTTATTTAAACCAAAGAAGAACTCTATAGGTAAAAGAGTAAGAGAGATAAAAGGAAAATTTATTGGAGCTAATATAAAAGAAAAAAAGGAAATGCTAAACATTTATAGTGAATTCCCTGCTGACTGTCTAAAAAAACTCTAGCTATACTCTGTGGCATATCGTCTACTCAGAGGCGATCTCTGCTAAACATACAAGGCCATGTCAAACCCTGAGCTGTTGGACATGCTCCACTTAAAGAAATCACAATCCCTCAGAGCCACACACTCCAGGGATCTAAACCTTGTCATCACAATGAACAAAACATGCTGGAGGGATAGGTTCTTGACCCCGAGATTCCCCATACTCTGGAATAGACTGCCCATACATGTCAAGCAGAGCGCCTCCTTGGCCGTCTTCAAAAATAACCTAGACGATTGGATGGGAGATAGGAAATTCACCCCGGGATCACTTCAGTAGCCCTGCTAGACAGGGGTCCAGGGAAGTAAATATTGTGGGAAGAAATATCCAGGGAATTGTTATGGCTAAGCTTGTATAGGCCCTTGGGCCGATAGCCTAGTACCAACCTATGAAAAAGAAAGCAGAATAATTGCAGGATAATGTCTATAATTATAAACAGTTTCAAAAGTTTAACAAGATGGTTAAGTATTTTAGAATGGTGTAAAAATTTTGATGTAGAGATCATTGTACTAGAAGATATAAGCTTTTTAAGAGTGGAAGAAAGATTATAGAGATGTTATGTGGAAACATGATTATTTGGAATTTTGGGAAGGATACATGTTCAGGAATAAGGATGCTATGCAGAATAGGAATTGCAACAGTTAAAATATTGTATGTGACATTGGTTATAATGGGAAGGGTTACAATTTTTGGGTCTATATTAAATTAGTGAACGCTTAGAAAAGCGAACGCTAATTCATCGACCCCTTTTGGGCTGATCCACAAAAAAAAAAAGTTTAAAAATTATATAATGTGTGGGGCTTCAACCTCCACACCCCCTACTTAAATATACCAACTCTGAGATCGCACCACAGTGGAGGAAATGGCGAACTCCCAAAACCGGCCCAGCGATTTTTTGCCCTGTGAAAAAAATCACTGTTTCGGGTGTTTGAAAATGTAAGCTTTCGCTTAAAAGGGGTCAATGAATTAGCGTTCGCTTTTCCAAGCGTTTGCTAATTCAGTATAGACCTCATTTTTTTATATAAGATGGAAGGAGC